>NW_026728903.1:462500-534686 GCF_030272615.1 Cryptomeria japonica
ATTTTAAGTGATTGTCAAAATATTGAATAAAGTAATTTTGGATTAAAAAATTAAAAAACTTATAAAATATTTAGTTATAATATCAGTATCATAAAAATAAATCATTAAGATATACTCTTTGGAAAGTTCATGTGAATTAATTGAAATAATTAATGCACTATTTAGTCCTTTATTTTCTAATTAAATAAATAAATATAATATAATAATTAGAACATGTAGGCTATATATGGTATATAGCCTACCCTCTAATTATTATTGTATGTGGTGAAAAGTGGATAGATGAAAACAACAATATTGAAAGACTAAAATAGATTCAACCACAAAACCCTAGCCTAACAACAACAAAGATCCACCATAACATATGAAGATTACCTAAGACAATGCAAATCAACAAAATCACAAAGATTATACCATCACATGTCCACTAGGGTTTGAATCTCCCTTCTTCCTATCTTTATTGATCTTGCTTGATATATTTGCTCTTTTATGTGTGCACAAGAGCTCAACAAAGAACGGAAATGTGGTTTCTTGTAGCTTGATTGCATATAAAAGTTTGAATGCGTAGTAGACTTAGGGTTGATAATGAAAGAAACATATCCTTATATAGAAGACACTTTATAAAATGAAGGGATAAGATTAAGAGGTGTAAGAGATAGATGGTTAGCTAGGATTAGAGGGTAGGTAGAAGAAATAAGAAAATAATAAGAGGGTAGGCAGTGTAGGAATTAAGAGATGAATGACATGTGTCATGGGTAGAAAAGGCTAATGAATTAATTAAATAAATAAAAATTTACTTAATTAATAGAAGAAGTGAGATCAAAATAAAAAGTATTTATTTAATTTAGAAAAAGGACAATTTAAATAAATAAAAGTATTTATTTTAATGAGGAAAGGCTAGAAGAGGATAAATGAATTAAATAAATAAATAAATAAATATTTATTCAATTAATAGAAGAATTAGGCTAAAATAATTAAATAAATAAAAAATATTTATTTAATTAGACAAGACAATTTTAGATGTCTACATTTTGCCCCTCTTTGAGACAATGCAACTTGTTGCATTGTTTCAAAGAATATAAGATGAACTGATACAAAGTTGCCCCAATATGGGAATGCTATGCCCCCTCGAGAGATTGGATGAAAATGTCTAAAAAGATCACAGACAATCTCTCGATAATAAAGAAAGGCTAGAAAGAACTGACAAGATAGGATAGAGTGACAGAGTCACAGGATAAAAAAGACTCACACGGGAGTCTAAGGCTAGGATAGTCTATAAGATAGACTACGAGAGAAAACATCCTCATTGTCATCCACACACCTAAGAGATCAGAGTGCAAAGAGAGCAGAGACCAGTCAACAGTCAAAAGTGATGGCATTGGTGCACAGATTTGATTATGTTCACTGATATCAGAGGCCAATAGATAAAGGAGAGTCGGTAAGTACCACAAAACTTCCTTGTACCTTGTTGCATTAATTGTTGTCATAAATGCATGTTAGGTAGGTCAATAAATGCGCATTAGGTATGTCTAAGAAATTGTCAAGAGGGGCAACAGACATTAAGGCACGTCTACATTGGTGCCAAGCATGTGGCACGTCTTCATCGAGTGCAACCACATCTATGGTTTTAAAAGCGTCTATGTCAAATGCGAGAGCGTTTGTATTATGCAAGCGCATCTATGCATGATAGGCACGTCTGTGCAGAACAGAGGCACATCTGTGTGCTTCAGGCATGTTTGTGCAATGCAGAAACATCTGTGAAGTATGTCAACATGTTTGTGTCATGAATGCATATTTATGTCTTCAAGGTCAAATCGATAGTTCTGTGATAAACATACATTGTTGATTGGATAAGCTGCTAAGAGGATACACTCAAACAAGTCCTCTAGGGAAGACTAGGATAACCGATAGGGATAGGATTGACAATTCTGTGATAAAACATACATTGCCAATCAGGAAACTACTCAAGAGGATACTTTCAAGTAGAGGCCCTAGGATAGGATAGAGCAGGGCACTTTGTGATGAACAAGAAGTACCATAGAAATTGACAATTTTGTGATAGAACATATGTTGTCAATTGGATTAGGCTGAAATTGACAATTCTATGATGGAACATATATTGTCAATTGGATAATATACTCAATAGGATACACTCAAGTAGGTTCCCTAAAAGATAAGATAAAAGAAGTACTTTATGAACAACAACAAGTACTGCTAGGATAAAGTGCCATATGATAGATATAAGCACTAGGATAAAAGAGCAGCACTTCGTGATGAACAAGGAGTACTACTATGATAGAGTGTCATATGATAGATATAAGCACTAGGATAAAAGAGATAAACACTTTGTGATGAATAGGGAGTAATACTAGGATAGAGTGCCATTTGATAGATATAAGAACTAGGATAAAAGAGAGTAACACTTTGTGATGAATAGGGAGTACTACTAGGATTGACACAGTTGATTTGTATGACTGCAGGAGGCCCTATCTATGTTGGAGTCATGAGAGAGATTCTATTTGACTTAGGGATTACGAGTAGAGCTGACATTCAAGGATAGAGCAATAGTTGAGGCGAAAGGCTTGCAATACATTATGTATATGCCTGAGTTTTGAGCAAACATGAGATTGCTGACTGCATTAGTTGAGAGATGACACTTAGAGACATGCACGTTTCATTTTCCGATGCATGAGATGATAGTCACCTTAGAGGATGTATACAAGATACTGAGAATACTGATCGATGGGGAGTTGATTCCGTACAATCGAGAGGGAGATTGAGATGCACTTTGACGAGTGTTCTAGGATCTCGGACTAGAGATAAGAGAAAGATATGTGGCCTGGGACACCATGACACAGACAAGATTGGCTCTACTGGTGGTGTTGGCAAGAGTTATCAGTGGGTTCCTCTGTGCGGATAGGATGACACAAGGGTTGGTTATGGGATGGGGGAGGTGATGGTATGATGAATGAGTAAGGATTCGGTTAACTACTGAGAGGGGGAGGGTGAATCAGTAGATACAAAACTGAGATAAAATTTTCACCAAACAAAAACAACCTCTGAAGTCAAACTCAAAACTGACAAATTGCAATATCATTGTTAAGAAACTAGTTGACTATCATAACAGAATAACAATAAAACAACTATGAAAATCTCAAACCTATTAACCAAAACATCCAAATACTTTATTGACAAAAAGAAAAGCTCATTTTCGATTGTTGTCGGTCATCATATCATAACTAAGTGGATTTAGCAGTTAAGAAAATTAACCATATCAAACATAACCACAAAAACATTCACCACTTGACACAATGATTTTGATGTGGAAACCCAAATGGGAAAAACCACGATGGGGATGAATACCCACAAGTATTGTGAACTCTTATGAAGTTCGCCCTATTAGGAGCCAATCCTGTTAAAGCTTTACAATAAGTCCTATTAAGAATAGATCCTGTTAGGGACCACCTGGTTAAGGGATTGACTATAATTCCCTATTAGAAGTTGTTTATGGTAAAAATGGAAACAACAATATTGAAAGACTAAATGACTTCAACCACAAAACCCTAGCCTAACAACAACAAAGATCCACCATAACATATGAATATTACCTAAGATAATGTAAATAAATGAAATCACAAAGATTATACCATCACATGTCCAATAGGGTTTAGATCTCCATTCTTCCTATCTACATTGATCTTGCTTGATATATTTTCTCTCAGATTTTATGTGTGCACAAGAGGTCAACAAATAATAGAAATGTGGTTGCAAGTAGGCTTGATTGCATATGAAAGTTTGAATGCTAGAATGCTTGGAAGGGCTTAGTTGATTGAATAGGGTTGATAATGAAAGAAGCATCTCCTTATATAGAAGACACTATAAGAAATGGAGGGATAAGATTGAGAGGTTTAAAAGATAAATGGTCAGCTAGGATTAGAGGGTAAGTAGAAGAAATAAGAAACTAATGAGAGGGTAGGTAGTGTAGGAATTAAGAGATGAATGAAATATCTCATGGGTAGAAAAGGTTAATGAATTAATTAAATAAATAAATATTTATTTAATTAATAGAGGAAGTGGGATAATTAAATAAATAAAATATTTATTTAATTTAGGAAAAGGATAATTTAAATAATTAAATATTTATTTAATTAATAGAAGAATTAGGCTTAAATAATTAAATAAATAAATAAAATATTTATTTAATTAGATAGGACAATTTCAGGTGTCTACAGAAGAAATACCCTGTTAGGAGTAAGCTCGGTAGAGGATTTGAAATCCAAGCTAATGGATCACCTGGTTAGAGGATTTCGATAACACTAAGCTTGTTAGAGCTTACCCGGTTAGGGGATTTGACTATTGTAACTGTTAGAGAACAACAAGGGTTTGCTGATCTGGTGAATATAACTACTCTTCTTGATCAGATCCTTTTCAAGCTCCTATCTTCCTTTACACATACTACATATACATCATCCAGTTCGGCAACCAATCACTCTTACATTCAATCAAAATTGCCAACACTACAACAAAATAAATCATCGACCTTATAAAAAAAACAATAGGTCGGTAACACATCACAAACCTAATTATCTTATAGAGATTACAAACAAATCGGTCAAGTATGACCATTATATTAAATAGCAATTACTTGCACATCATTCAAGATAACCTCGACCGCTCCTTGATCACCGCTTCATAGAACACTATAACTCATCACACTGTTTCCATTACATACAATGTACTTGCTCATTCGCAAGACAAAAACCATTATCTCTACACGCCAAAAATTATTTGGAAATCCTCTCATACAACATGCATATGTGACATAATCTTCCCACCGGTTACAAAACAACATTATTACAAGATCATTACAAATTATAATTGACATCAATGACAACATAAAAGTTTATCAATGCAATCTGCATGCAAATACCAACAATCTCTCCCATTCGCATTGATGGCAATACAATTATCAATACCATTGGTTTCTATGATTGTGAATAGGAATCCTAGTTTACATTTTACCATGTATGCTCCTTCAACTGAGTCTTCATGTCTTCAACTGGTAACAGGCTATAAATCTTCTCTCTGTCAATCATATAATTCTTCTCCCCCTTTAACAACAATGCCAAAGTGAAAGTAAAACATGTAGTGTCATACTTCACTGTTCTTCAACATCAACTTGCAACTTGATTCTCCTCCTGTGGAATAACTCCACTCTACACCAATCCTGCTTCAAGATTCTTCAATTATCTCTGGGACTAATGTATCTCACATTATGCTTAATAGACCTCATGTAGGGGCACAACCCCTAGCTGACCTCTAAGAAACTTAAAAGTAATCTTAGGTAGAGGTTTAATAAAGATATCTGCTAGCTTCTCCTCGATAGATACATGTTCCAATAACACATCTTTACTCTGCAGTTTCTCTCTTAAGAAATGATATTTCAGCTCAATATGCTTGGTTCTAGCATGCAAAACCGGGTTCTTTAAAATATTTAATGCACTAGTGTTGTCACATAAAATCCTTATAGGATCTATAATCTTCAACTTGAATCCTTCCTGAATGTGTTTCATCCAGATTGCCTGGGTACAATTCATATATGATGCAACATACTCAGCTTCAACAGTGGACTGTGATGTACAACTCTGCTTCTTGCTGCTCCATGAAATAAGTTTTCCTCCAAGAAAGAATGTACCACCAGTTGTGCTCCTCCTGTCATCAACATTACCTACCCAGTCTACATCCATATAAACCTTCAAATCAAAGTTACCTATATATGGATACCATAATCCATAGTCAATAGTACCTTTCAAATATCTGAATATCCTCTTGGTTGCTATCAAGTGTGTCTCCTTTGGATTCTTCTGAACTTTGGTAACTAAATCAACTGCATGAGCAATTATCCGGTCTACTGTGAACAAAATAATGCAATTTCCCTATCATTGACCTGTACTCTTTTTCATCAATAGATGCGACATCATCCTCCTTATACAGTTTACAACCTGTAACCAGTGGTGTCCCAACTAGTTTACAGTCACTCATTCCAAATTTCTTCAATACCTCTTTCAGATATTTAGACTGTGTGATAAAAATACCACTCTTCATTTGCTGAATTTTCAAACCTATGAAGAATTTTATCTCTCCTACTAGAGACATCTCAAATTCACTCTTCATCTCATTAGAAAAGTCATCACTCATGTCATCATTGCCTCCAAATATGATAACATCCATACAAACTTCACTAACCAATATCTTATCTCCTTCAGATTTGAGATATATGTTGTTGTCTTCACTAGTTCTCTGAAAACCTATCTTCATCAGGTCTAAATGTAAGCTTTCATACCATGCTCTCAGTGCTTGCTTCAAACCATACATCACCTTGTGCAATTTACACATCATATCTTTTGCATCAATAAAAGAATATCCATCTAGATACTCAATGTATACTTCTTCTTCCAGTATTCTATTTAGAAATGTTGACTTCACATCCATCCGATATACTTTGAATTCCTTATATGCTGCAAATGCAAGTAGAGTCCTAACACCTTCCAATCTAGCAACTGGTGCAAAAGTCTCACCATAGTCTTCACCTTCTTTCTGTACACATTTTTATTCGCCGCTCTGGGTACTAGGGTCCATGTGTTGTTCTTCTCAATTTGGTTAAGCTCCTCCTCCATAGCTTTAATCCAGTGATCATCTCCAAATGCTTCCTTAGCATTTCTAGGCTCAATAGTGGAGATCATGCAAGAATTCTCTTTGATTCTTCTTCTGGTTAATACTCCAGCATCTTTATCTCCAATAATCTGGTCAAGATTATAATTGAGTCTTGCATACCTTAGAATAACATGATCATTATCTTCAAGTTCTTCTTCTTCACTATCATTCTCTTCTTCTGGATATAACTGTTTTGTTTGAAGTGGTACTACAACATTCACTTCATCAGCTTATGGTTTCACCAGTTCTAAATCCAAAATCAGAATGCAAGGTTCTTCATCCTTTTTCTTCTCACTAGTTTCTCCTGAGACTTCAGGATACTCATCCACTCGAACATCAACACTCCCAATGATTCTCTGTGTCTGGTTGTTGTAACATTTGCAGGCCTTACTCTTGGTGGAGTAACCAAGAAATATGTCTTCATCACTTTTAGCCTCAAACTTACTGACATAATCACCTCTCTTGATAAAACATTTACTGCCAAAAATCTTAAAATAACTGAAATTAGGTGATCTACCATACCAGTATTCATAAGGAGTTTTATCCTTACCTCTCTTTACCAATATCCGATTCATAGTGTTGACAGTTGTGGTGACAGCTTCTCTCCAAAAAGTTTTTGCTACTCCTTGTAAAAGCATTGTTCTAGCAGCTTCAACAACTGACTAGTTGTTCCTCTCTGCAATACCATTCTACTATTGTGTCCTTGGTGCTGAAAGCTGCCTTTTGATTACATTATCTTCACAATATCTAGTGAATTCCTCTGAAGTAAATTCACCACCTTGATTAGTCCTTAGAAACTTTATCTTCTTACCACTTTCCTTTTCAGCTAAGGCCCTAAATGCCTTGAACTTACCGAAGGCTTCTATTTTGTCCTTCAAGAATGTGACCCATATCATTATTAAGCAATCATCCGTGACGATCATAAAATATCTGTCACCTTGAATAATTTTAGTCCTTATTGGTCCACAAAGATCTGTATGAACCAAATCTAACAGATGTTCTGCTGAAAAAGATTTTCTCTTAAAAGTTGAGGATGCCATCTTTCCCAATTGAAATTCCTTACATAGAGCATTCACCAATTTGTCTAACTGAGGCAAACCTCTTACCAACTTGGACTTACTGACCTTAGCAATGTTATCAAAATTTATATGATATAATATTCGATGCCAAAGCCAACTATCATCTACTTTAGCAATTAAATAGTTGTTGACTTTAGGATTCGGGTGAAACAAGTTACCTTTTGTCTGCTTGCCGGTTGCAATTAGTTAACCTTTTCTCCCATAGGTTTTGCATATTCCATCTTTGAATTCCAATGAATAAACTTTATCATTGAGTTGAGCTACACTAAAAAGATTATGCTTTAATCCTTCAACCCAGTAAACATCATCTACATTGCTCTTTCCATTAAGAGAAATAGTTCCCTTTCCTTTTACCATGTAGAGTGAGTCATTACCAAATCTCACAACTCCTCAATCAAATTCCTTCAAAGTAAGAAATTTACTCCGGTCACCAATCATGTGGTGTGAACAACCACTATCTATGATCAAATCATCAGAATTATCCATGCGAGAAACTAATGCCTTATGATCAGATGTCTCCTCTTTAATGGCTACAAAGACAATGTCTTCATTAGCATCTCCCTCATATTCCTCATCAGTAATACCACCATCAACTACAATGAGACAATCTCTTTTTCCTTTCCTTTGTACTTCTTGTACTTTTCTCGTTTATGCTCATTGTCACCATTAGGACAGTTACCTGCAATGTGTCCAATCTTGTTACATGCAAAAAATTTCAAAGGTAATTTACCTCTGTACTTACCGGTACCTCTAGGAAACCACTTGGCCAACAATGCTTCAATCTCAATAAAATTGTCTTCATCATCAACTTCTCTGCTAGATCTAGATTCATAGCTATGACTGACATCTCTACTTTTCCTCATAGGAGGGTTAGAAACTGAAGCTCTAAATGCAGATTCATATTTCTCAACACTACCATCATAACCATTTAATTCAAATTTAGTAAGCTTACCAATGATGGATTCAAGGGTTACCTTAGCTTTGTCAATAGATTTTAGCTCCTGAATGGTTGCAACTTGGATAGTGTAGACCGGTAGAAGGGTTCTCAATACCTTACTAATCACTGTGGCATCTTCCACTCTACCACCAACACTCTTGATCTCAACAACTATCTCTTTGATTGTCTGACCATACTATTGTATATTCTCACCTTTAGCCATCTGCATGTCATCAAACTTACCTCTCAGACTCTCTTCTTTGGAAATCTTCACATGATCATCACCACTATATATTTCTCTTCCATACCTCATAAGTAGTCTCCAGACCATGGACATCAACATACTCTGAATCAGACAATGAACTTATAATGGCCTCCAATGCTTGATTGTTTTCTTGTTTCTCTTTCTTGTGATCAGCGGCCAAAGTCCCACTAGGTGCAACATATTGAGTATAAACATTTTCCCAGTATTGATTTCCTAGACTCTTGATATATATTTTCATTCTATCACTCCATATTCTATAGTTTTCTCTATTGAACTTCAGACCTTCTTTCTTCATCATGTTCTTCAAAATCTTTACCTCAAGTTGTTAGGCTTAGACCTTAGAGGACCTGAAATGCTCTGATACCAATTGATAGTATGATGAATCAATAAGGATCTAGTTAACTACTGAGAGGGGGGGGGTGAATTAGTAGATAGAAAACTGATATAAACTTTTCACCAAACAAAAACAACCTCTCAAGTAAAACTCAAAATTGACAAATTGCAATATCACTGTCAAGTAAACCAGTTGACTGTCATAAGAGAATAACAGTTAAGCAACTCTTAAACCTTTTAACCAAAACATCCAAGTACCTTATTGACAAAAGTAAAAGCTCATTTCATATTTTTGTCAATCATCATATCATAACTAAGTGAATTTAGTAGTTTAGCAAATTAACCATATCAAACATAACCATAAAAACATTCACCACTTGACACAATGATTTTGATGTGGAAACCTAAATGGGAAAAACCATGATGGGAATAAATACCCACAAGTATTTTGAACTCTTCTAAAGTTCGTCCTGTTAGGAGCCAAGCCTATTAAAGCTTTACAATAAGTCCTATTAAGAACAGATCCTGTGAGGGACCACTCGGTTAAGGTATTGACTATAATGCCATATTAGAAGTAATACCTTGTTAGGAGTAACCTTGGTAGAGGATTTGAAATCCAAGCTAATGGATCACCTAGTTAGAGGATTTAGATAACACTAAGCTTGTTAGAGATTACCCAGTTAGGGGATTTGACTGTTGTAATTGTTAGAGAACAACATGGGTTTTCTAATCTGGTGAATAGCACTACTCTACTTGATTAGATTCTTTTCATACTCCTATTTGCCTTTACACATACATTAGATACATTATTTGGTTTGGCAACCAATCACTTACACTCAACCAAAATTGCCAATACTACAACAAAACAACTCATTAACCTTATAAAAAAAACAATAGGTCGGTAACACATCACAAACCTAATTATCTTATAGAGATTACTGTTAGATTTTGCCAAGATCAAGAGGCAATGGAAAGCACAAATAAGAGAGACAAAATAGACGATAGAAATAAACTGTATTCTATCAAGAGAAAATACTCCTACACAACAAGATCAGACCCAAAAAGGTGGAAATTCTCCTACACACACTATCCTAATGTGGTACAAACACCCAAGTGTCTCATATCCAAACTAATATGAAATGCATTTCCTAAGTAAAATTAAGTAAGGTGTAATAATATCCATGATGAATAATTATTTACACCAACACCCCCCTTAAGCGCAACTTAGGGGAATGCACTAAAGTCTACAATGCAACTAAGCAATGCAAGATGGGTCCCGGCTATGAGGCCATGTTAGGTACCCATGTACAAATACAAATGCATGCAAACCAAAGCAATGAAATCTGTCACAAAGCAGGAAAAGAGAGAAAAACCAAATGGGAAAAAACCCTCCCCCAAAAGAGAGATGAAAATTAGATACAAAGAACTCTCATAGAAGTATGTGTTGGCAATATTGCATTATAACAGACAATGAAAGATTGTTGACATTTCAATAAGGATATTGAGAAGGTTGTTGATGATTATGGATATAACTGATTAAAGATGTTTTACTATCTTGATATTATTATTTTGTCATTGATGTTAAGAAATTGATTTTCTAATTTAGTATGATGTTGGCATATCTTGAGAAGTATGATATGAAGATTATAAAGAAGTCAGTAAAGACACATAAAAGAATATGATGAATAAGGGGATAAGTTATTCAATGGGCAACTCTACCGAGTCAGACAATGATGAGATCTTGATGTTTTAGATTGTTTTAACATCATACATATGTTGTAAAATGTAAAGGTTAATACTATACTATGTTATCAAGCAAAGAACCTAGTCGGTAAACCCTAAGGAACCTAGTCAGTAAACCCTAAGGTTATCGCTATCGGTTAATGAAGGCAGAATGTCTACCGAGTGAAGTTTAGTATTTACCGAGTTGTAACCAGCTATAACAAAATGCATTAAATGTTTACATGTGATATTTAATGAATGATGCTAATGAGCTGGAGCAGATCAATGATTGGTAAGCCGTGGAAGTAGTTTGTTAACGAATCTAAGGCAATGGAAAGTAGGCAAGAAGATCTACAACTCAGATTGAACCACATTACCCTAACACAAGTTCCAAGGTGAATATGCAAGTTCCAAGGCGGGGTAAAACATTTTCAGGTCGAAAGATACATTGAACCTAGACAAGATTGAAGATCTAATGGCTATGATTGATCATGGGAAATGTGATCAATGAGATTAAGCGGTTAGAAGATTGTTTATAAATAGGAAACTGTTGATAAACAATGTATGCAGACAAGTGTATGCACAGGGATGCTACATAGTGATTACCGAGCACGGAAGCTTGAAGACCTATTAGAATAATAGAGTATTGATGCCCAACAGATAGACAAGATTAGTTCTATGTCTAGATTGTATTGAACAAATAGGAATCTGCTTTAGCATTTTAGATGTGAAGTTGCAGATAGATTTTTATTACTGTTATTTTGTGAAAGTGATAGGAAATCTCTTAACTGAGTGGACTTAACAATCTTATATGTAAATCCTCTAGCAAGGTGACATTCTGATTGAGTGTTTGAAATCCTTTGACAAGGTCACTTCTAACAAAGTGACCTTCCTAACAGATCTGAGGGAAGTCCCTTAACCAAGTCACATCTAGCAGTGTTTGTAATCTTTAATAGGATTTGCTTTTAACCGAGCATACTTTAGAAGAGTATATTTCTTAGTGGGTCCAAAATCCCACAATGGTTTTCCCTATTTGGGTTTCTACGTTAAATCTGGTGTTATGAGGTTTATATTGTTCATATGCTTTTGAGTTTGCATGTTTGACAGTTTTTGGTTATATGACTAATATATGTTTTACCGAGGTTGAATCTGATGTTTTTATGGATGAGTAAGTTTGTATGATTCACCCCCCCCTCTCATCTTGTTGGCTATTAGATCTGTACTTATATTAAGTATTAGAACTATCAGTATGTAAAAGACAAAACCCCATGTGAGGAAAAAGTCCCCCCCATATGAGAGAAGAAGAAGAAGAGAGACTAAGAAGCCCCCCATCAATGTGGAATCTGCACCAATGATAGAAGCTCAAAGATGACTGAAGAAACTTCTCCATGAACGTCAAACCACATTCCTCCCCTTAGGAAGAAACAAAACCGAAGGTGTATCCAGAAAGTATCCCCAACCATGAATGGAAGATGAAGCAAAAATACTCATGATGAAAGGAATCTCTGAAAACTGCTCAAGTGTCTCCATGTCGATGTTGAAGGTTACCCCCTCCAAAGGTGGTAAACTATGCCACACTGCTGAAAAACATACTCCAAGATCTAGTGGAGATAAAGGTAGCACAATATCCAAAGACTCATATGTCTCCTCAAAAGATAAAGAGACCTCCTCCAATTGTTGTATAAAAGTATCCACAATCATGTCAACCTCTAATTATTGATCATGTACAGAATGCACAAGAGGGTCAGAGTGATCCCTCGCAACAATCAAAGAAGGATCATCTTCATCGAAGAGAAGAGAAGAGCGTGTGCACAAAGATGGTGGTCAGAAAAGTGGACACCACCCAAAAAAAATATAGAAAAACAAGCAGCACACGCGGTTTTAAAATTTGAAATTTCTGCATACATGCTTAGGTTTGTTCTTCTCGAGCCTAGAAAAGGTAGCGCGTAGGCGCTGCCTTTAGTAAAATAAGCATGTATGAGCTACGCCTAGGAAATTGAGCTCGTACGCCCTGCTCATAGGAAAATGAGCGTGTACACACTAATAATCCAAATAAAACTGCGTACGTGGTGCCTGATAAAAAAAAGTTTTAAGAAAAAAAACTGGGTCTCATTTACTCATGAATAGCGCATTTTTAACTTTGTTTTTTCCCCATTTCCTCTCCTAAACTGCGAATGGGGTGCTCTATTTGTCCTCCAAGCTATGGATCAAGGTTAGTTTTTGTTTATTTTTATCTTTCTTTCCGGTTTATGCAATTTTTTTTACATTTTGAATTTAATTTCATTAATTTTGATTAGGTTTTTTCATTTTTTGTTTCAAAAACTAGATTCTTCTAATCCAGAACAAGAACAACCCCCAATTCCTCCTTTTGACTGCACACCCGAAACACAGGAAGAATTAATTAATCAGTTAGGACAAAATACATCTAAAATCAATAGACTGATTGTTAAATTGAAAACTTCTGAACTTGACAATCATCAATCCCTCGCCACTAGCCTAGAAAAATTAGCTAGTGGTGCCATAACTATTTCCACAAAAATTACCAAATGGGGAAGCTTTAGGGATAGGTATCGTCAATTCTATGCCAATGGGCTATCATACGATGGAGTAAAAACCAAAAATATTACTAAACAACAAATATGTGCCCCTTTTGTTGATCCCAAAACTGGTCAGCCATTACCTCTTAATGCAAAGAGGTTTCCCATACATTGGTGTACCAATGTTCAGATGAAGAATCTTTTTTGGCAGAGGTGGTGGATGGTCTTTGATGATCCACCTTGTAATAAAAATGAGGTGCCATTATATTTTTTGAGAAAAATATATTGTGAGTTTGTACTCAATGTGCGGCCAAACTATTTTGACATGAGAGAGTTTCATGGTAGAAGTGGTGGCCCTGCCCAAGATAGACCTGGAGCCTATAGGCAATTAGCCATGGAGAGTCGCCGCCCCCTAGCACCCAAACCTAAGGTGCATCATGATATCCTATTTGAGTTGAATGAGTCGATGGATCTATAGACTCTTCAAGCGGCCACAACATTGATTGGTGCCATCATCCAACATGGGATGTCATTAGCACACCCTATTGTATTGGATGATGAGCCATTAGAGGGCGATAGAGAGCCCATCCACCATATGTGTGTCAGTTGCTTGGGGATATGTTTGGGGATAGATGATGCAGCCGGTGCAGATGGATCCTCATATCATTTGTGTATGATTTGCAGCTATAGATGTCAGGCTCACATGGTTGAGGATGTCACGCTGACAGATGAGTTGATGGACATGGTGTTTGCCCATGAGCCATAGGCACAGGTGTGTTGATTTGAATTCGTAACATTTTATTTATCAGTCACTTTAAATTTTTAATTACATAAATGAATTTTCATTTATACATCGATTTAAATTGAGACAAATAATATGCATTTTAGGATGCAACAACGATATCCCATACACCTCTCCCAGTTACTATAGCGGCAACTTCGATGCCTGAGGTATAAATTTTGTAACATGTTAAAATAGAATAGTACACTTTGAATTCAAAAAAATACAAGATATACTTACTATCTTTAATGCTTGGTCCAATTTCTAGTTTGTAGGTGTTGATAGGGGATGAAATGTCCTAGATTGATGACACCACACTCTCAATGATCAATTTTGGCCTACAAGGCTATACGGTATCATATTTTGTACAACTCTTTTTATTTATTGTTTTGATGGAATATGAAAGTCATTTCATTTTAGATTTTTAAAATTATGTTTAATTTATTATCTGTAATAATATCTCATGTTAATTTTGTTTTTTTAGGGTACCCCCTCCATGTCTAGGGCTCGTCCTAAGAAAAAGAATTCCTCAAAGATGCCAAAATGTGGGAAGAAGGTAATTGAACACATTTTTAGTTGTACTATTGTTTGAAAATGTTGAAATCAAGTATTAGTTGGGGTTTGTAGATTGATTAGTGTTTTTTGTCTATTTTACATGTATAGTGGCCATTGAGCTTTGTGGATTTGTTGAATGCATCTAATTCACCCGCGGATCAAGAGAGGGCGGAGGTATGTATCTCTACTTTATTTTATTGATTTCAAGATTATATGCACGCGTACATGTGAACTTATGATATATTATAATCTTATAATTTTTCCATACAGGAAATATCCATACCTATTTCATCAATAGCGAACCCTCCTCCTTGCACTGGAGAAGCATCTCAGGATCCGATACACTTTTGTTTGATATGTAAAATTAATTGTTTTTAACCTTCAATACTTATCATTATATTAATTGTATTTAATCTTTGAATATTTTTTCTATAGGTAATAGCGACAGTTTCTACATCGATGGTGAGCCATCCTCAATCCATTGGAGAAGCATCTCAGGCATAGGTATGTCATTGTTCTCTATATTATAGATTTTAAGTGTTTTTGATATATTTACGTTAGTACATTGTATTAATTGTACATTTAATCTACAATAGACCCCTTTGCGGTACGACCATAACATGGATCCAATTAAGTATGTCTTCAAGAAAACTCCTAAGAGTGACAAGGAGAGGAGAGCGAAGACATTAGCTCCTACATCAACCAACGAGGTAATCTATATTTCAATTGCAAAGGAATTAAAGTTAAATGCATAGTTTTGTTGTTAATTGTGAACTATTTTCTACAAAAGAATTCTAACTTAGCTTTTGAATTGTGGTTTTGCAGCCATCTACAGAGCCACGTACTGCATCGAAGAGGCTTGATTTTGATGATCCATCACAATTTTAGGATCATATAGTGTTATTTTTGGTCATAGAATGACCAATACATGTAGATATATTCTACATTTTTATTGTATATCAATTTGGACATGGCATATACCACATTTTTGTAATACTTGTATTGACTTGGTAGACATGCCTTTTTTTATATATATAAATATTGATATTTGATCCAATAAATGTATAATGGGTTCATTATTTTGTATTCATTGTATTTTTTGGTTGTCCTTTTATAAATATAAATGAATATTTGCATATGTAATCAACAATATGAATATAAACAACAAAAATATATGATATAAAACATTGCAATCGTGGAATATGATTTGATAAAATTTCTAAAATGTTGAATTAACCCTACAAAACTCCTTGTATTTAGTTCATTATTGTGTATTCATTGTATTTGGTGGCTTCCCTTTTATAAATTTAAATGAATATTTTCATATGTAATCAACAATATGAATATAAACAACAAAAATCAACAATATGAATACAAACAACAATGTGTTTTGTGCGAGAGAACCCTCACGCTCGCAATGGTCCAATTTTGTTCATCGTGTGCACAAACTGACGTTGCGAGTGCATTCGGGTGGGCAAGTTTATGCTAGGCATTCCCCTGTCATGTATCCCAAATCGTCGGAACGTCGAGAGTCATACAGTATCGGTGGGATCTCTCAGTTGCCCTAAGTCCAAAAAATTGACAAAATTTGATGGACTGTTTCTTCAAATCCAGGATACATATGGTTGATCCGTTTGATCCTGTGGGGTTGCATGAGGCTCCTCTACAATGACCTATCTTAGTTTTTGATGACTCCAAGCCATTTTTGATTAGTAGCATTTTTTTTGCCTGCTCCAAAAACCGTTAGTTGCATGCAATGAAAAGTTGCAAGATTGGCTAGAATTGATTTAGTTTGTCGTGTGCACAAACCAATGTCATGAGAATGTCTGGGTGGGTAGGTTTACACTAGGAATTCCCCTGTTGTGCATCCCAAAGCACCAGAACATCGAGAGTCATTCCATACCGGTGTGATATCTCAAGTGCCTTGAGTCCAAAAAATTGTCAAAACTTGACGGACTGTTTCTTCCAATACAAGACACATACGATCGATCCATTTGATCCCATGGGGTTTCATGAGGCTCCTCTACAATGACCTATCTCAGTTTTCGATGACTCTGAGCCATTTTTTATTAGTAGCATTTTTTTGCCTGCTCCAAAAACCGTCAATTGCATGCAATGAAAAGTTGCAAGATTGGCTAGAATTGATTGGGTTTGTTGTGTGCACAAATAAACATTGTGAGTGCATCTAGGTGGGTAGGTTTATGCTAGGCATTCCCCTATTGTGCATCCCAAAGTGCCAGAACGTCGAGAGTCATTCCATACTGGTCCGATCTCTCAAGTGCCCTGAGTCCAAAATATTGTCAAAAATTGACAGACTATTTCTTCCAATCCAAGACACATACAACTGATCAATTTGATCTTGTAGGGTCGCATGAGTCTCCTCTACAATGGCCTATCTCGGTTTTCAACGACTCCGAGCCATTTTTGATTAGTAGCATTTTTTCGCCTGCTCCAAAAACCGTCAGTTGCATGCAATGAAAAGTTGCAAGATTGGCTAGAATTGGTTTGGTTCATCGTGTGCACAAACCAAAATCACAAGCACATCCGGGTGGGTATTTTTACGCTAGGCATGCCCTTGTTGTGCATCCCAAAGCGCGAAAATGTCGAGAGTCATTCTGTACTGGTGTGATCTCTCAAGTGCCTTGAGTCCAAAAAATTGTCAAAACTTGACAAACTATTTCTTCCAATCTAGGACACATATGGTCGATCCGTTTGATCCCATGAGGTCATGTGAGGCTCCTCTACAATGGCCTATCTTGGTTTTTGATGACTCGAAGCCATTTTTGACTGGTAGCATTTTTTTGCCTGCTACAAAAGTCATCAGTTGCATGCAATGAAAAGTTGCAAGTTGGCTAGAATTGATTTGGTTCGTTGTGTGCACAAACCGATGTTATGAGCGCGTCTAGGTGGGTAGTTTTATGATAGGCATGCCTCTGTCGTGCATCCCAATGCACCAGAATGTCGAGTGTCATACCCTACCGATGCAATGTAGAAGTTGCTTGACAACGTTTTTGACAATTTTTTTGACAACAATGACAATTTTTGCTGAAATTGTATCTAGTCTCAATCTATGACCCCTATGACCCGATAATGACTCAAATAATTCTCCATGATTATACAAGAATCAAGAATGGTCATGATTGACTCAGGACACATCACATATACTCAAAACATAGTCACAAAACATTGACGCACAAAATAGTCACAAAACATTGACACACAAAATAGTCACAAAACATTGTCACATATTATTCAAAAATTTGCCTCTAAATATGGTCAAATCAGCTCTTGGCTATTTGATTATACAAAAAAATGTCTTACAAATAATCTCATGGGCTTTTATACAAAATTTGGCATTACAATATGTGCGATTACAACTCATCGCCATTTTAATATACAAATCATCTCATGGGATTTTATACAAAATTTGACATTACAATATGTGCGATTCAGCTCATCGCCATTTTAATATATAAAATTTGGCATGTACATATGTACAAATCAGCTCATTGCCATTTAAATATACAAAATTATGCCCCTAAACTTGTAAAATTCAGCTCATGGGCATTTATATATACAAAAAATGAATATAGAACAATTCATCGATGATTTATATAAAATTCTCAAAATCATTCTACTTTGAACCATAGAATCAATCAAGTGAGCCTTCAGGATCGGCTCTAAACCATATTGTGTCAAGTATTGCCTCGTGGTCAGATTCACGAACTTTCCATAAAATCTTGTTATGAGGTCTACCACGATACTTCATCAAATGAATATTTATTGCAACAACAAGGTTAGAGAAATGAAGAATATTTGTGTGTGTTTCAAAGTCCTCGAACAACCAAACATCAGAATTCTTGATAGGGTATCTCCGAAGCCATGTTCCTATCATGACAACAAACCTATTGGGTACTCAATACCCTCTCTGTCAATGATTGTGGTTGTCAATTTTCTTTTAGGCTCAACACAATGACACAAATAGTAATATTTTCCTTCTTCATTGTTCTCTTCTGCAACAACTGCATACACATGACCTACATTTTATAAAGTGTTAATTTATACCAAAAATAAAGTATGATGTACAACAAAATGAACCAAAAAGAATACTTGCAAAAATATTAACTAAAAACCTCACTTGAATCCACTAGGTCAGATACATGGTCAAAATCCATTGATGTCTCCATCTGGCTCAATTGTAGTTCTTTGGAAATTTGATATGAATCAATGGGAACCAACGGTCTACAAGACAATTTGTCAACCCACTCTTGTGATTCACATTCTTCCCACAAACAATACATGCATGAAGAGCAAAAACATACCATCTGTCTCGTATAAATTACTAGTGAACTTGAATTTGAACTCATAAATGAGTGCATGTCACTCAATCCTGCAACTGTACAACACTCTAGATAGTTTTCAATGTTAGATTTAGTGATCAACCAAAAATATCTACAAACCAATGACGTATGTGGATTACCTGGACCCATCGTAGACATACACCATCGCACAATTGTTTCTGCATCTACCAACTCAGCACCACCTTCGTACTTTAATTCTTCCCTATTTAGGGCTCTTTCCACACATGCTCCTGCACCATCGTGCTCTTCCTTACCATGTCCAGCCTCAGTGAAATTCCAAAAATGTTGTACACTGCTTGTCACATGCATCCTTGTCAACTAATAAAACATCCTTGCATTCTTGAATTGTGCAGTGCAATTATCTGACCATATTAAGTGTCGGTTGTATCATATGTTCCTTTCCCTGAAACTATCATAGAAAACTTTAAAGCATCCTTGTACAAACTTTGATGAATGAGTACAATCATCACTTATGTAGAAGTGATACTCTCTTGCAACCTTTCTATCCTCCTCTATGCTACCATCTGCATGCATGAATGCTAAGTGTACAAAAATAGAAACTTGTGTAGAGTGATAATACATGGATTGCACTTCATTTTGAGGTTGTAGTGTATAATTTTCAGAGAGATCAACGATAGAGAAAATGGTGCCAAGAGGAAATGTGTCCTTACATAACTTGAATTGCTTATCTAACCATCGAGCTCTATGTGTATGCATTATGTACTCATAAACTAGTTTCTCTTAAAACATTTTCATAAATTGAGTTACCTTTATATCATTTTTCACTAGCTCGCATCTCTTCAAATCTTTTCCATCTTTAACTCCATATGTGATTGTCTTGTATTTTCTGAAAGAAACTAGTCTCGTACCAATTTCATGTGTGCTCTCCAAATGTACACATCTTGGTAAATGTTGCAAACCACCACATATAGCACAAGAACCTTTCAAACAAGGCATCTTATAATAAATGCAACCATCATGTCTATTACATACCACACTTGAAATAAATTCTCTTACCGACTTAGGAGGTGCTTGTATATTATATTCATGCAAAACATCGTTAGTGTGCAAAGTAGAACAAATATTAGAAAAAATATCATAATGCATGGAAAATTCAATATGCATCCTACAACAACATGTGGTGCATATATGATTAATCTTAATATAAAAAGGTTTCGCCATTTCAAAAAATCTTTGAGAAATTCTTATTGTAGGAAACTTTTGAAGGAATCTTTCATAAAATTTAGTTTGAGTCATATCCAAATAGTGTTTGGCATGTGGCTCACAATTTTTAGACCCAATTCGTGTTCTAACAACATCTCTTTGGTTGGGCAATACTCTTGTGTTGTCATGCCAAAAAATTTAAATTAATGTTTTTAGTGCATCAACAACAACCTTGTCTTTGCGTGGGAGTTTATCTGAGAATGCCCAAAGAGAATTATTGTTAGGTTCATCTATTTGTTCCCGCCTCTTTAATGCTTTACTTAATGTTGTTCTACTAACATTTAATGACTTACTTGTTTTTCTTATCAAATGAAATTTTTTTATTTTCTTGCTCATTATCGTTGATGTAATGACACGTCGAGTAGCATTAGAACTTTTACTACGTGATTTTGAAACAATAGATTGATATACATCAAATATATTTTTGACAATAGCTCTTTCACTGTTACTTTCAGATGATCTTAGGCCTAGAATTTTCATTTTCTCTCTAAAATTCAAATTTTTTATCATTTGAACAATTAATTGACATCTTGCGGTTTGATTTAAGTTTTTAAAATAGTTTCTCCATATTATTTTAACCATTCTCCTACAAGTTCGTTCATTCATTTTATTGGGCATTGACTTCAATATATTCTCATCAATGTCAATTAGAATCATATTACATATATATGTAAACAAAAGTTCATAAATAAACAAATAACCATAAATATGCATCTTATCACTATTTTTTGGAATCAAACTATTAAACAATCACAATTCAAGCATTTGAAACCATGCAAAAACCAAAAACTAATAAAAACAACAATTCAATCATTTAAAATCATGCAAAAATAAAAAATTCACTTACTTTTATGTATACAACAGTGATAGAAGTGCAAACATAGTTCCAGTGGGGCCTTCAATGACCTCAAAAACGTCTTTTGAGGCCATTGAGGCTCTTGGGCAACTAAAACTATGTCCATAAACCGTGTACACGCTACATTAATAACCGTGTACGCACTGTTAGACCATAAAATGTTGACAAGCCCAACGGTATTCTTTTTTCCCATTATGTACTGATAAGTAGCATGTATGCTCTACTAAGCCTAAAAAATGTTATCGTAGGGTAACGAATAATGGGAATAGTACCCCCGTACACGCTTATGAGTAATAAGTACTACGTACGCGCTCCTTTGCCTTAAAAAAGTTATGGCAGGGCAGTGAACTAATACTTTCAGTACCCCGTACGCGCTATTGGTAGTAGAAAAGATGTGAATGGAAAGGGAGGGAGGGAGGGAGAGAGAGAGAGAGAGAGAGAGAGAGAGAGAGAGAGAGAGAGAGAGAGAGAGAGAGAGAGAGAGAGAGGGAGAGGGGAGAGAGTAGGGGGGACGGTGGGAGAGAAGAAGGGGTATAGAGGAAGGAAGAGGGGAGAGGGAGAGGGAGAGGGAGAGGGAGAGAGAGAGGGAAGGTGGGGAGAGGGAGAGAGAGAGAGGGAGAGGGAGGGAAGATGAAAGATGGTGATAGGTAGAGGGAGGGAGAGAGGGAGAGAGAGGGAGAGGGAGGGAAGATGAGAGAGGGAGATAGGCAGAGCGAGGGAGAGAGGGAGAGAGAGAGAGAGAGAGGGAGAGGGAGAGAGAGGGAGAGAGAGAGACGGGGGAGGGAAGGTAGAGAGAGGGAGAGAGGTATAGGGAGGGAGAGAGGGAGAGAAGAGGGGGGAGGGTGGGGAGGGAGAGCAAGATATATATATATATATATATATATATATATATATATAGAGAGAGAGAGAGAGAGAGAGAGAGAGAGAGAGAGAGAGAGAAGAGGGGGGGTGGGAGAGAAGAAGGGGTATGGAGGAAGGGAGAGGGAGAGAAGAGGGGGGAGGGAAGGTAGAGAGAGGGAGAGAGGTAGAGGGAGGGAGAGAGAGAGAGAGACAAGAGGGGGGGTGGGAGAGAAGAAAGGGTATAGAGGAAGGGAGAGTGTGATAGTTCTGATACTTAATATAAGTACGAATCCAATAACCAACAAGATGAGAGGGGGGGTTGAATCATACAAACTTAATCTTTCATAAAAACATCAGATTCAACCTCGGTAACATATATTTCAGTAATATATCCAAAACTATCAAACATGCAAACTCAAAAGCATATAAATATCATAAACCTCATAACACCAGATTTAATGTGGAAACCCAAATAGGGAAAAACCACTGTGGGATTTCAGACCCACTAAGAAATATACTCTTCTAGAGTATGCTCGGTTAAAAGCAAATGCTGTTAAAGATTACAAACACATTGTTAGATGTGACCCGGTTAAGGGATTTCCCTCAGATATGCTAGGATCTTCACCTTGTTAAAGGATTTCAAACACTCAATCAGAATGTCACCTTGCTAGAGGGTTTTACAAATAAGACTGTTATGTCCACTCGGTTAAGAGATTTTCTGTTACTTCACAAAATAACAGTAATAAAATCTATTTGCAACTTCACATCTAAAATACTAAAGTAGATTCTTATTGGTTCAATACAATCTAGACATAGAAGTAATCTTGTCCATCTGTTGGGCTTCTATACTCTGTTATTCAAATAGGTCTTCAAGCTTCTGTGCTCAGTAATCACTATGTAGCATCCCTATGCATACACTTGCTTGCATACATTGTTTATCAATAGTTTCCTATTTATAAACAATTAGGTAACCGCTTAATCTCCTTGATCACATTTCCCATGATCAATCATAGCCATCAGATCTTCAAACTTGTCTAGGTTCAATGCATCTTTTGATCTGAAAATGTTTTACCCCGCCTAGGATCTTGCATATTAGTCTTGGAACTTCTACCAGGGTATTGCGGTTCAATCTGCACTGTAGATCTTCATGCCGACTTCTATTGCCTTAGATTCATTAACAAAGTATATTAATGGCATACCAATCATTCAATCAGTTCCAGCTCATCAGCTTCCTTCATTAAATAACACATGCAAACATTTAATGCATTCTATTATAGCTTGGTTACAACTCGATAACAACTCAGTAAATACTGAACTTCACTTAGTAGACATACTGCCTTCATTAACTGATAGTGATAACCTTAGGGTTTATCGACTAGGTTTTTTGCTTGATAATATAGTATAGTATTAACCTTTACAATTTACGACATATGTATGATGTTAAAATAGTCTAAAACATCATGATCTCATCATTGTCTAACTTGGTAATAGTTGCCCATTGAATACCTTATTCATCATATTCTTCCCTGTGTCTTTTACCGACATCTTTATAATCTTCAAATCATAGTTCTCAAGATATGGCAACATCATACTGAATTAGAAAATCAATTTCTTGACATCAATGACAAAATAATAATATCAAGATAGTAAACATCCTTAATCAGTTATATCCATAATCATCAACAACCTTCTCAATATCCTTATGAAATGCCAACAATCTTTCATTGTCTGTTATAATGCTATATTGCCACCAGAGTGAAAGAGGGAAGGAGGGAGAGGAAGAGAGAGGGAGAGAGGAAGAGAAGAGGGGGGGAAGGGAGAGGTAGAGGGAGGGAGAGAAGAGGGGGGACGTGTTGAAATGTGGTGACTGATCAGAAAAGTACTGTACACTGAGCACGTATCCTCGCCGAGGTCTGGGGCCGGGCTAGGCCCCGGGCAGGGGTTCGGGGGCGACAGCCCTCGAGAAATTTTTTTTTGCCATTTTTCGTTGATGAAAACCGACATTGTAATAAAACTCTAAAAAGGCCGACTTTGTTTGTTACCCTAAAAATGCATGTTATAAGCGACTGGGATGCTTAAGGCATTGTAAGGTTGATGTACTATTTTTGCTGGATAATAAGAAAGATTGGATGGCTGTGTATGGTGGACGTAACCCATTCTGGGTGAACCACGTTAAATCTCTGTGTTATCTATGTCCTGTTTTATTTCTTTATCTTTTGTATTTAAATCTGCATATAATTGTTAGTTCATATTTGCTTCGGATCTGCTTAAAACCCTAACAATTGGTATCAGAGCGAGGTTTTCTGTAAATTAGCAGGACTTTTAGATTTGAGTGGGAGCAATGGAGGATTCCAAATTCAAGGTCGAAAAGTTTAACGGCCAGAATTATCAGTTATGGAAAATGCAAATGGAGGATTACCTGTATCAAAAGGATTTGTGGCAGCCATTGGAAGGAAAGGCAAAGAAACCGACCACAATATTAGATGAAGAGTGGGACATTTTAGATAGAAAGGCATTGGGATCCATTTGATTGTGCCTTGCATCATCTGTAGCATTCAATATAACAAAAGCAAAAATGACTGTAGATTTGATGGCAACATTGGCTAAGTTGTATGAGAAACCCTCGGCTTTGAATAAGATATTTCTTATGAAGCGTTTGTTTAATTTGAAAATGAGTGAGGGAGGATCTATAGCGGAGCACTTAAATGAATTTAATACAATTACCAGTCAATTGTCTTCGACAAAAATTACCTTTGCAGAAGAGGCTAGGGCTCTCTTGATTTTATGTTCTTTGCCAGAAAGCTGGAATAGCTTGGTTATGGCTATAAGTAACTCTATCTCTGGTAAAAATACTTTGGTATTTGATGTTATTGTTGGTGTTATCCTAAGCGAGGAAATGCGAAGGAAAAGCACAGCTGAGACTCCAACATCATCGGGTAGTGTTTTGAATTTGGAGAACAAAGGAAGATCAAAGGAAAGAGGAAAAGGCCTTGGGAATGAGAAGTCACGAGGGAAGTCAAAGAAAGGATGCTCTCAATCTAGAGGAAAGAAAGATTGCTGGTACTGTGGAAAGCCTGGTCATCTAAAGAAAGACTTTTGGTCTCGAAAAAACAAAGAAGGAGACAAAAATGAAAATGACAGTAAGGAAGCTAATATTGCAAGTAATACTTTACAAGATGCTTTAATCTTATGTTTGGATAATGTTAATGATTCCTGGGTAATAGATTATGGGGCTTCATTTCATGCTACACCCCATAGAAAATATTTTCTAGATTATGTTCAAGGTGATTTTGGACAGGTATATTTGGGTGATGATGAGCCCTGTCAAATTGTTGGAAAAGGAAAGATAAAGATCAAGTTGCAGACTGGTTTCTGCAGGAGGTAAGACATGTTCCTAATTTAAGAAGAAATTTAATTTTTGCAGGGCAACTAGGTAGTGAAGGTTGCATAGTTACCTTCTCAGACAGTATGTGGAAGGTCACTAAAGGATCATTAGTAGTAGTTAAAGGTGCAAAGGTAGGCACATTATATCTGTGTACTGGTAACACTTACTCTGCCTTAGCTGCTATAGATAAAGTTACTGCAGGGACAACAACAATAAATATTGCAAGAATAGATTCGATAATGTGGCACCATAGGCTTGGGCACATGAGTGAGAAAGGGATGAAAATCCTTCACTCCAAAAATCTATTGGACTAAAGAAGATTGATTTAGAGTTCTATGAAAACTGTGTTTATGGTAAATAGAAAAGAGTCAGATTTCTCAAGGTTGGGAAAGAGAAGAAGAGTGAGAAGTTAGAGCTTGTACATTCAGATGTATGGGGACCGGCTCAGGTATCATCTCTTGGTGGCTCTTGTTATTATGTTATTTTCATTGATGACTCAACCAAAAAAACATGGGTATATTTCCTAAAACAAAAATCAGATGTTTTTGAAACTTTTAAGAAATGGAAAGCTTTGGTTGATAATGAGACAGGAAAAAAGTTGAAGTGTCTCAGATCGGATAATGGAGGTGAGTATTGCAGCAAAACATTTGAAGATTACTGTTCCTTAAATGGGATTCGAAAGTAGAAGACAGTTCCAGGAACTCCACAAGAAAATGGTGTGTCAGAGAGAATGAATAGGACTATCATGGAACGTGCGAGGAGCATGAGATTGCATGCTGGATTGCCCTTACATTTTTGGGCAGATGCTGTACATATTGCTGTCTATTTGATAAATAGAGGACCTTCAACCCCTTTGGATGGTGGTATTCCAGAGGAGGCATGCACTGGTAAAAACGTAAATTATTCTTTTCTAAAAACTTTTGGTTGTGAATCTTTTGTCCATGTTGATAAAGAAAACAGAACCAAGCTTGATGCTAAATCTCATAAATGTACCTTCATTGGATATGGGATAGATGAATATGGCTATCGGTTATGGGATTTTGAAAATAAGAAAATAATTAGAAGTAGAGATGTTATATTTAATGAGAAGGTTATGTATAAAGAACAGATGCAGGAAAAGAAGCATGAACAGGACAAACAAGAATATGTGGTGTTGGATGAGATTCCTGAAAATGAAATGTCACAGGTACCTGATGCTCAACAACAACAGATTGTCCCACAAACTCCTGCAAGTGTTAAACGTTCTACGAGGACAAGGAGACCCCTTGAAATATTTTCTCCTTCTTTGTATTCTATTTTATTAACGGATTCTAGTGAACCAGAAGAATATGAAGAAGCAATGCAGGTAGATGCCAAACAACAGTGGGAGCTAGGCATGAAAGAGGAGATGGACTCCTTGATGAAAAATAAGACTTGGGACTTAGTCCCTTTACCTGCAGAAAAATGAGCCTTGCCTAACAAATGGGTTTATCGGCTGAAGGAGGAGGAAGGAGGTCAGAAAAGATATAAGGCCAGACTTGTGGTAAAAGGTTTTGCACAGAAAAAGGGTATAGATTATGATGAAATATTTTCTCTAGTTGTAAAAATGACTTCAATTAGAACTATACTTAGTCTTGTGGTTGTAGATGATTTACATCTTGAACAATTAGATGTCAAAACAGATTTTCTCCATGGAGATTTGGAGGAGGAAATTTACATGTTGCAACCACAAGGATATGAGGTCAAAGGTAAGGAGAACTTGGTGTGCAGGTTGAAGAAAAGTCTGTATGGCTTAAAGCAAGCACCCCGACAATGGTATTTAAAATTTGATAGTTTCATGGCTGAACACGGTTATCATAGATGTCATTCTGATCATTGTGTATATTTTAAGAGATTTGATAATGGCAGTTATATTATCCTATTGCTTTATGTTGATGACATGCTTGTTGCTGGGTCTAACATGCAACATATAAATGATCTTAAACAGAAATTAGCTAGGTCATTTGCTATGAAGGATTTGGGTGCAGCTAAGCAAATTCTCGATATGAGGATTACACGGGATAGGAAAAATAGAACCTTGAATTTGTCCCAAAGTGAGTATATAAAGAAGGTGTTGAAAAGATTTAACATGCAGGATGCAAAAGCAGTTAGTACACCTTTGACTAGTCATTTCAAATTGACTAAGGAGATGTGCCCAAAGGCACAGGAAGAGGTTAATAAAATGTCTAACATCCCATATTCATCAGCTATTGGCAGTCTGATGTATGCAATGGTATGAACAAGGCCAGATATTGCACATGCAGTGGGAGTTGTGAGCAGGTTTATGAGTAATCTGGGTATGGAACATTGGAATGCTGTGAAATGGATTCTTCGGTATTTGAAAGGAACTACTATGAAGGCATTATGTTTCAAAGGATCTAATGCTGCTCTGAGTGGATTTGTTGACTCTGATCTGGCAGGTGATATTGATTCATGGAGGAGTACGACAGGGTATGTTTTTACTATAGGGGGAACTGCAATCAGTTGGATTTCTAGGCTGCAAAAGGTTGTTGCACTTTCAACCATTGAAGCTGAGTATGTTGCTGCTACAGAAGCTAGCAAGGAGATGATTTGGTTGCAATGTTTTCTGAAGGAATTGGGTCAGACACAAGAGGATAGCCCATTGTATACTGATAGCCAGAGTGCCATTCATCTTGCAAAGAACTCTGCTTTTCATTCAAGGACAAAGCACATTCAGCTCAGGTACCACTTCATCTGGACTATTTTGGAGGAGGGTCAGTTATGGCTTGAGAAGATTCACACAAGTGAGAATCCTACCGATATGTTCACAAAGGCAGTTCCATAGGAGAAGCTAATTTCTTCATCAGTTTCTGTTGGTCTTCTTGATTGATAATTGTGGAATTTATACCAGTCAAGTCCCAGTGTTTTATCCAGCGAATGTTGCATGTATAGTGGTGTCGTGTAGTATCAGTCTCCAACTGGGAGATTGTTCAGTGTGGAGCCTGATCAGTCTCCAAGTGGGAGATTGTTGAAATGTGGCGACTGATCAGCAAAGTACTGTACACTTAGCATGTATCCTCGCTGCCCCCGAGAAATTTTTTTTTGCTGTTTTTCGTTGATGAAAACTGACATTGTAATAAAACCCTAAAAAGGCCGATTTTGTTTGTTGCCCTAAAAATGCATGTTATAAGCGGCTGGGATGCTTAAGGCATCGTAAGGTTGATGTACTATTTTTGCTAGATAATAAGAAAGATTGGACGGCTGTGTATGGTGGACGTAACCCATTCTGGGTGAACCACGTTAAATCTCTGTGTTATCTATGTCCTGTTTTATTTCTTTATCTTTTGTATTTAAATCTGCATATAATTGTTAGTTCATATTTGCTTCGGATTTGCTTAAAACCCTAATAGGAGGGAAGGTAGAGAGAGAGAGAAAGAGAGAGAGAGAGAGAGAGAGAGAGAGGGAGAGAGAGAGGTAGAGGGAGGAAAGATGAGAGAGAGATAGGTAGAGGGAGAGAGAGAGGGAGAGAGAGGGAGAGGGAGAGCGAGAGAGAGAGAGACAGGGGAGGGAAGGTAGAGAGAGGGAGAGAGGTAGAGGGAGGGAGAGAGGGAGAGAAGAGGGGTGAGGGTATGAGAGAAGAAGGGCTATGGAGGAAGGGAGACAGAGATAGAGAGAGAGAGACAGAGACAGAGACAGAGAGAGAGAAGAGGGGGTGGTGGGAGAGAAGAAGGGGTATGGAGGAAGGGAGAGGTGTTGGTGTAAATAAATATTCATTTAGGATATTATTACACTTTACTTAAGTTAACTTAGGATAATGCATCTCTTCGTAGTTTGGATTTGAGACACTTAGGGAAGTGTGCACATAGGGATAGAGCTTGTAGGAGAAATTCCACCTTTTGTGGTCTTATTTTGTTGTTACACTCCACATTCGGTGGGTCATCCACCTCTTGTGGAATATTATATTATTTCTCCTACCTACCCCTAATATTTCTTACCTACCCTTGTTTCTCATTGAGCTACATGTCATATTTGTGTGCTCATATATCCATATGGCCTTGCCTATATAAGTAGGCCTATATTCATTGTATTGGTTAATCTAGTTGATCATTTTGCATATTGATGAGAATACAGTTTGGTCTTGTCATTCTATTGTCTCTTTTATGCTTTTCATTATGCCCTTGATCGTGGCAAAATCCTACATGGTATCAAAGCTATTGGGGCTTCATTGATTGGTTTTTGGAGACACTTTGGAGGCTTCTATTTTCGGATTTGGGGATCTTCATTTTTTAGGGGTGTCATATAGTGATTTGGACATCACCGTTGAATCTGGGAGGCCGTTTCCATAAATTTCGACTATAAAGTCGACCTATTTTGGTGAGAAATTTTTTTTCCCCATTTTGGCTATTATCGTACAGATTTTGAAATTTTTTTTCAAAAAAAAAAAAACTAAAAATAAAAAATAACGATAAAAAAAAAAAATTAAAAAAAAAGAAAAATTTTTGGCACTGTGTTTGGGGGTCCGCAGACCCCTCGTACCCGCGTGTTGCAGGACGTACCTGCTGTCAGAGCCGTGACCCGTGCTGTAGGTCCACATCACCCGTTGCAGTGTACTGCCCGAGCAGGTTCCCGTTGCCCATCCCGTCCTACCGGCTCCACACAACGCCACCGCCGCTCGTTGTAGTCGCTGCCACCGGCCATCCTGTCCTCCCGGCTCTGCACGTCGCCGCCGCCGCTCGCTCCTGCCGGCCCCCTCAGCCACTGCCGCCAGCGGCCTCGACTCCCGGCCCGTCGACCGGCCCCCTCGGCTCCGGCCGCTCCCTACTCTCTGGCAACCACCAAAATTGATGGCCCCGCGTCCACCACATGGTAGGAGGCCACTAGCCCATGGTCGGCTTCCGTATGCCACATCACCTGTGCCACGCAGTCTATCCGTATAGTGCCACGTCAGCATCTGTACTGCACAGTCACCTGCCCAGTCAGTAGTCCATACAGTATGGACGCCCAGTCAGCAGGGAGGCAAATTTTTTGCGATGGTCATACGGTCATCAAATTTAACAGAGTGAATTGCTGATGTCAGCACCACATCAGCAGCTTTTTGAAATTTTTTTGACCCCTCTCCATTGAGCTTTTCAGTTTTGTAGTCCAACTTTGAAAGGCCATATCTTGCTCATTTTTGCTCCTTTTTTGGTGCAATTTTTTTTGAAATGGGCTAAAATTTCATGATCTTCGCAGTGGTGTGGATATTTTCTGATTTTGGTGCACAAGTTTTTCAGAATTTTTGGATTCTCTCAACTGTACCTGTCCAATCCTCAATTCTGCAACTTCAAAGGCCTCGTTTGAGCTCATACGACCTCCTTTTCAGTGCCGTTTTTTTTTGAAAGTGCATATTTTTTTGTCTACTTTCATAATCTATGATCGGATTTCAAATATTTTGAGTGGAAATTATACTTTTAGATATTGGTCTTATTTGGCCTATTAGGTACTTGTAAATTGCTTGGATCTTAGTTAGATCTCTTGCATTATCAGTTTGAGTCTCTTTTGGCCTTATTGAGGCAGTTGTAAAATTATAAATCAGAAGTCCACTTTGCCATTTTTTGCAAGTGGCCCATTGTATACGCACTACTTATAAAGTGCCAAATCATCACATTTGGGGGGGGTTCTTTGATTGAGTGAATTTGGGGGGGTGTCTTGTGTGATTGTGCCTCTCTTTGTGCTCTTTCCATTCTTGTTGCAATGATTCCTAATAAATTTCCACCTTTAACTCCACATAATTATGTATCATGGAAAATTAAAGTATGGAGTAAATTAATGGAAAAGGGTCTCACACATTACATAGATGGAACAATAACAGCACCACCTGATCCTAAGGCTGATCCAAATGCTCAATTAGAATGGCTCACAAATAATTGCATATCTCTTGGAACCTTACGCAAGTATGTATCAGATGACCTCATTTTTCACATTGAGAAGTGTAAAACAATCAAAGAGGCTTGGGATATGTTTCAGAAATTGAATGGATAAGTTGATGAAATTAGAGGCTATCAGATTGACAATGAGCTCACCAACTTGGATCCCAAGAGTTTTGATACAATCCGAGATTATGTCACCAAAGCAAATGAGCTAAGAGCAAAGCTTAAGGATTGTGGAATTGACAAAAAGGATGCTCAGTTGATATTCAACTTGTTGGACAAGCTTGCACTAGAATATGCAGCATTTGTATCTAGCTTCCAAACTCATTGTTTGACAGTGGGGAGTTCTTATGTTATGCCTTCATTTGATGCTTTCACAGAAATGTTAATATTGGAACAATCTAAGTCGTTGAACATGGGGTTTCTCAAGTCTTCAATGTCCAAGACTTTGGTGGCTAATCAAGGGAATCAAGGAAGTCAAGGCAAAGATTTCAACAAGAAGAAGAAGAAATCTAAGTCTAAGCCACACCAAGAAAAAGGAAAAAGGACAATCATCCTCTCCATCACAAGGTGATTTTTCATCCTCTTCCAAGAAGGGGACACCACCTAAGAAGGATAAACCAACTTGTGCATATTGCAAGAAGTATGGTCATGATGAGCGTTGATGCCACGCAAAGCAAGTTGATGAGTTAACCAATCTTCTCAAGAAAAACAACATCAACTTGCCATCTGCCTACACAAAGAAGGATTCATCTCCTTCCTCTTCCTCACAGTCTAAGGGAAAAGAGCAAGCATTTTTGGCTACAACAGGTTCTTCACAGCAATGGATACTTGATTCGGGTGCCTCATATCACATGGGTTCTACAAAGGAGCAGTTTTCTTCATTGGAGCCATCTAAGGTACCTCACATTTACATAGGTGATGATACACAAGTCGAGGTTGAAGGGAAAGGTTCAGTTGACATGGATGATGGAACATTTGAGAATGTTCTCTATGTTCCTAACTTGTCTACCAACCTTCTCTTCATCTACCAAATCACTCACTATGGCAATGGGAAAAAGGTTGAGTTTACACCAGATTCAGTTGTGGTAAAGGAACTTGATGATGATGCCTTGGTAGCAGTGGGACAATTCAATGACAACTCAAGGCTTTATTCATTTTCCCACTTTGTGCCAAGTTCACCTTCTAGGGCCTTGCTTACTCATTCAAATTTAGAAAGTAAGCTATGGCATGAGCGGTTTGGTCACCTATACTATCGCTATCTTCAGCAGCTAAGCACTAAATACATGGTCACAGGTCTACCTTGAATCAGTTTTTCAGAGGGTGTATGTTCAGGTTGTTCCATGGGGCAAGCATCCTGAAGAGAAGTTTGACAAAGGGAAAACTTGGAGAGCTTTGGAAGTTCTTCAACTTGTTCATAATGATGTAGCAGGTCCATTTCCAACACCTTCATTTAGTAAGGCCCGCTATGTTCTCACCTTCATTGATGACTACTCCTGCTTCACTTGGGTCTACTTTCTTATTCATAAGAGTGAAGTATTTGATAGATTTCAGGACTTCAAGACTCATGTGGAGAAGCAATCAGGGAAAGTGGTCAAGATTCTTCGCACAGATAATGGAAGGGAATATGTGAACAAAAGACTTGAGGATTTTTGTACATTTGAGGGGATTGATCTTCAGCATTTTGTAGCATACACTCCATAGCAGAACGAGGTTGCAAAATGCAAGAATAGAACTCTCAAAGAAATGGCTAGTTGTATGATACATGCACGTTCTCTTGATCCCGCCTTTTGGGCAGAGGCTATCAGTTGTGCCACACACATCCAGAATCGGGTTCCTCACAAAGATTTGCAAGGTATTACTCCTTTTGAAGCTTGGGCTGGTAGGAAACCAATTGTGAGACATTTCAAAGTCTTTGGGTGTCCAGCATGGGCTCGCATACCTCCGCAGAAACGCAAGGCATTGGAACCTCAGAGTCGACCTTGCATATTTGTTGGATATCCTGAGGGTGTTAAGGCATACAGATTGATGGATCCAGAGACACATGAGGTATTCATTGAGAGGAGTGTTCACTTTGAGGAAAGCTCTCCTAGCTTAGCCTCTCTACCTCCTCCACCTTCCTCCATTGTGGATAGTGATGTTAGTGATTCAGATGATGAAACTCCTTCAACTCTGACTCACAAGGTTACACCTCTGTAGGGTCCACATGCAGTTGAGGAGCCTTGTTCTCCACCTCCACCTAGACCTCGATGGGCTCGACAGACACTTGAGTCTGCAGGTTCTCTTGTTGGGGATCCTTCAGATACACGGAGAACTCGATCACAACATCAGGATCTTCCACATGCAGTCATTGCTACCGCTTCTAATCCACAGACATTTAGGGAAGCATCAAGGGTTCCTGAGTGGGACCAAGCTATGGAGGAAGAGTATAGTTCCTTGATGAGGAACAACACATGGGATTTAGTCCATCTCCCTAAGGGGAGAAAGATGGTTTGATGTAAGTGGATCTATCAGACCAAGTTTGTAGCGGATGGTAGTGTGGATAAGTATAAGGCTCGGCTTGTTGCAAAAGGTTTTTCTCAGGTTGTAGGTGTTGAATATAATGAGACCTTTGCACCTGTAGCCAAGATGAACTCCATTCGTTTGACACTTGCTATTGCTGCAGCTCATGGTTGGGCTGTACATCAGATGGATGTGAAGAGTGCTTTTCTTCATGGTGATCTTGATGAGGAGATTTATATGGAGCAACCACAAGGTTTCATCTAGGATACTTCCTTGGTTTGCAGACTAAGGAAATCTCTCTATGGCCTTAAGCAGGCCCCCAGGGCTTGGTACGCCAAGATGCATTCCTTTCTTCTCTCCGCAAGGTTCACCAGGTGTCATTCTGACCCAAATGTCTACATTTTGCGACAGGATGACTCTCACTTGATACTTGTGCTCTATGTTGATGACTTGATCATTATAGGGAGTACTTCATCCATCATTAGCAGGGTCAAATCTGATTTGCATGACAAACTTGCTATGACTGACTTGGGTCTTTTGCACTACTTTCTCAGGATAGAGATTTCACAGTCACCTTCCAGGATTACACTATCGTAGCCCAAGTATGCTCATGATCTACTTTCACGCTTTCATATGGCTGATTGTAAGCCTACCCCGACTCCCTTTCTTTCAGGAGTCAAGCTTGAGGCTCAGTGTTCTTCTCCACCAGTTGATGCCACTTTGTATCGTCAGCATGTGGGTAGTCTCATCTACTTGACTCATACATGCCCAGATATTTCATTTGCAGTTGGCATGGTTTCCCGCTTCATGTAGGAACCACATGAGCTTCATTGGAAAGCCACCAAACACATCCTTCATTACATCCAAGGTACACATCACTATGGGATTCACTATGCAACAGGCACAGGACTTCGCTTGGTTGGTTACACAGACTCCGATTGGGCTGGCAATCTTGATGATCGTAAGTCTACTTCTGGTTACAGTTTTCACCTTGGTTCGGGCCCCATTTGTTGGTAGAGCAAGAAGCAACATGCTATTGCTCTCTCTTCGATTGAGGCTGAGTATCAAGGCATTGTTAACACAGCGACTGAGACCATTTGGCTCCAGCAGATTCTCACAGAGTTTGGATTCACCACTCCACGGCCAACAATTCTAAATTGTGACAATCAAAGTGCTATTGCAATCTCGAATAACCTGGTCTAGCACCAGCGGACCAAACATATCAAGATTCATATGCACTATATCCGAGAGCTCATCTAGGAGCAGGTCATTGATTTGCAGTATTTTCCTACAACAGAGCAGGTTGCTGACATATTCACCAAACTTTTCACCAAGAGTAAGTTCTAGCAGTTGCAAGCTCTCTTGGGGGTGCGAGATGTGTCATTAGGGGGGGTCAGCTGACTTCTCCTTCCTCTCTTATGGGGGGGACTTTTTCCTCTTTGAGGTTTTGTCCTTCTTCTTTGAGAGTCTTTTGTACATTCATCTCTCTTTTGGGGGGGAGTTTTTTCCCACTGGGTTTTCTCCCTTTCTTCGTTTGTGAGAGATTGCATTGCATAGTTTTGCTTGCATTTGCATATTGTACATGGGTACCTATCATGGCCTAGTAGCCGTGACCCATCTTGCATTGTTGAATTGAGTCTTCATTCCCCTAAGTTGCACTTAAGGGGGGGTGTTGGTGTAAATAAATATTCAATTTGGATATTATTACACTTTACTTAAGTTAACTTAGGATAATGCATCTCTTCGTAGTTTGGATTTGAGACACTTAGGGAAGTGTGCACATAGGGATAGAGCTTGTAGGAGAAATTCCACCTTTTGTGGTCTTATTTTGCTGTTGCACTCCACATTCGGTGGGTCATCCACCTCTTGTGGAATATTATATTATTTCTCCTACCTACCCCTAGTATTTCTTACCTACCCTTGTTTCTCATTGAGCCACATGTCATATTTGTGTGCTCATACATCCATATGGCCTTGCCTATATAAGTAGGCCTATATTCATTGTATTGGTTAATCCAGTTGATCATTTTGTATATTGATGGGAATACAGTTTGTTCTTGTCATTCTATTGTCTCTTTTATGCTTTTTATTGTGCCCTTGATCTTGGCAAAATCCTACAAGAGGGAAAGAGGGAGGAGGGAGAGGGAGAGAGGGAGAGAAGAGGGGGGGAAGGGAGAGGTAGAGGGAGGGAGAGAGGGAGAGAAGAGGGGGGAGGGAAGGTAGAGAGAGGGAAAGAGGTAGAGGGAGGGAGAGAGGGAGAGAGGGAGAGAGAGAGAGGGGGAAGATGAAAGAGGGAGATAGGTAGAGGGAGGGAGAGAGGGAGAGAGAGAGAGAGGGGGAGAGAGAGAGAGGGAGAGGGAGAGGGAGAGGGAGAGAGAGAGGGAAGGAGGGAGAGGGAGAGAGAGAGAGAGAGGAGAGGGAGGGAAGATGAGAGAGGGAGATAGGTAGAGGGAGGGAGAGAGGGAGAGAGAGGGAGAGGGAGAGAGAGGGAGAGAGAGAGAGAGATGGTTAGGGAAGGTAGAGAGAGGGAGAGAGGTAGAGGGAGGAGAGACAGAGAGAAGAGGGGGGAGGGTGGGAGAGAAGAAGGGATATGGAGGAAGGGAGAGGGAGAGAAGAGGGGGAGGGAAGGTAGAGAGAGGGACGGAGAGAGAGAGAGAGAGAGAGAGAGAGAGAGAGAGAGAGAGAGAGAGAAGAGGGGGTGGTGGGAGAGAAGAAGGGGTATGGAGGAAGGGAGAGGGAAAGAGGGAAGGAGGGAGAGGGAGAGAGGGAGAGAAGAGGGGGGTGGGAGAGAAGAAAGGGTATGGAGGAAGGGAGAGGGAGAGAGGGAAGGAGGGAGAGGGAGGGAGGGAGAGAGAGAGAGAGAGAGAGAGAGAGAGAGAGAGAGAGAGAGAGAGAGAGAGAGAGAGAGAAGGTAGAGAGGGAGAGAGGTAGAGGGATGGGGAGAGGGAGGGAGAGAGAGAGAGAGAGAGAGAGAGAGAGAGAGAGAGAGAGAGAGAGAGAGAGAGAGAGAGAGAGAGAGAGAGAGAAGGTAGAGAGAGGGAGAGAGGTAGAGGGATGGGGAGAGGGAGAGAGGGAAAGGGGGGAGGGAAATAGGAGGGGTCTTAAGGGGTCATAGGATACCATATGACCTCTTAGGAAAAAATATGACCTCTAATGACACCTAAGGGGTCATATGGTGGGGTAATAAAATGATTTATTAAATTTAAAGTTATGAATAGAACATCATACAACGAGGCTTCAGTAAAAAGTAAGTGTAAGAGCTTGACCTAACCCTAAGAGTACTTCTTAAGTTGTAAAACATATGATGCTATTAAATTTGCAAGGTTATTAGACTGATCTTGATTGTGACTCTAGGAATTACACACTTGATTGATGTTTGACAAGTGATGATCATCATATACTACCACTGCCATGCATACAACTAACTTTAATTTCTCTAGGTGACAGGCATTGTGCAACAACATGGGAACTGTCGCATACCCACCACTATCATTCTACATGACATCATCTATGTTACTCTCCCTCTTTCTCTTCCTACCTATTGTTTCCTTCTGAAAAACATATTGCAGGTACTCTGACTCATCATGTTTCTTTTTTGGTCCACTATTTTCGACATCTGCTCTGATCATTAAAAACACATTCAAGAAGAATATTGCTACAGGTTTCCTTGTTTGTCACAGTAATACACATGTGGTTCAATTTCAAACCCTATTCCTCCTATTCAATATACACACACAAATCCATCAGTCAATTTTTTTAGGAGAGGATACATGATAAAAATCAAAGAGGAAGTTGCAGACAAGAAATAAATTCACTTCTATAGAAGTGCAGACACAGTTGCAGTGGGGTATGGAGAGAGGGAGGGAGAGAAGAAGAGAAAGAGGGATGGGCTATGGAGAAAGGGAGAAGGAGAGAGAGACAGAGACAAAGAGAGAGAGAGAGGCACCTTGTATGCGTTTGAGAGGGGGAGACAATACACTTACATGTGTATATATATGTTTAATATATTATATATATACATATATTATATGGATATAAACATATTATATATACAATATCATATTATACACATATTATATATTACATATATTATATGTATATACACATATTATATATAGAATATCATATTATACAGTAGCACATACGCGTTGTTTATAGTAAAGTTAGTGCATACGCGTTGCTTACACTATAGGTACCTCATACGCGTTGTTTAAACCATAAGTACCCCATACATGCTTTTGACTTTTTAGGCTTGGAAATAGGCTTGGATGACAATGCTACGGTTTGGAAGTTTGATTTCCCTCCATTTCTCTCATTTTTGATGTGCTTTATTTCATCAACTTGGTTTATCGACTTTGTCATCATCAGGTTTACACTTCATAAACTAGGTATTTCTAAAATGGCCAACATATTTTCACGCATGTTTTGAGCTTTCTAACCATATAATTGTTTTTTAATTTGAACAACAATAACATATTATTATTGAATTTCTTTTACCAATGTCTCCATAGTTCTCACAGACATAAGTGCACCATTTTTTGAATAACTTTTGATATACTTATCCAAATTTAAAAAGCTTTATATATTATTGTAGTGCACTTGATTCTTTAAAATTTAAAAAAAATAAATTGTATTTTCGATTTGTTTAGTGCAATTTATGCTTCATGCACGAACATGTACTTAATTTTCAGGATGTGCTCGATTGGAAAAATCATAAAAAAAAAATACTAAACAAGAAATTACAAAAAAATACACGTCGTCTAGTGCTCACTCTTAACTATCTTTCTTCCAAAGGATTTGTCAAAATACTAAATCTAATTATGACTTTTTTGATGCACACGTCAGACACTATGTTATGTTTTTAAAAAAAAATCAAGGTCAGTTTTTTGTGCATGAAGGATTTGACCCCCTTAATCTTATCTAATTTTTAAAAAGTTTAGTATTTTGGAAACTAGATTCAGAGTAATAAAATATTTGTTCTTTGATTATCTTCATATCTTGAGTGGATTACTTTCAAATTTTGCCTCCAAGTTCAAGTTCACCCGATTTCAAAAAAAAATGTGTCCACTAATACCCCCTTTTTTGACCACCATCTTTGTGCACTTACCCAGAAGATGAATGTCATCAATGATGTCTCCTAAATCTGCAATGTAGGACTCCATAAATAAACCTACAATGTCTGTCAAGTAGGCATCCCAATCAAATAAAGTTGGAAGCCATGAAATATCCTACTGCACTGAATCATAAGAAGGCAAAACTGTCGCACTAGTTGCATCATTAGGTGCAATAGGTGGTGTGATATCATAGGAGGAGATGAAATGCAAGGCTCAAGAATGGGGTCACATGTGAGAGTACCCAAGTTCAAATGCCCAAAGTTCTCCTCTAAATCTGAATCAACATAGGAAGAATCAACCTCATCAATAATACCAAAATCTGAAAAAGAGTACAACCGAGATGCATGATCAACCACCCCAGTCACAATGATATTGTTAGGGTTCCCACAGATACTGAGCGGGGGGGGGGGGGGTGAATCAGTATTTGACCAGTAGTTTAATTTTCTTGAAACTGAATATGTAGAACATAAAGTAACAGTATACCGATATGCAAGAATTAATGCAAATAACAGAATCAAAAACATCCACATGAAAAGAACACCATAACACAAGATGTTTAACGAGGAAAGTTGGTGTGGGAAAAACCTTGGTGGGATTTGTGACCCACAATATTCACTTACTGACCAATAAGAGAATATTACTTACAATGGGGGCCTGCACATGTAGGAAGGCCAACTGCCTAGAGCTCACTTCTCAATAAGAAGTCACACTGACTTACAATGAGGATTTACACAAATCCAATATTCTGTACTGCTTTACAATAGCATCTTCAATGTTAGATTCAGTACCGGTTCTTGCTCTGTTCTTTACATATACCCTTGACCTACAATTCGCACATTAGGTTTGCCTTATAATTTATTTATGCTTCCTATCCATATCCTACAAATGCCTACAATGATCTCTTTTATATATAAGAGTCATTTTACAATTTGCCAAGTTGGCTTACAATAATAAACAAAATATTACATATCAAAAATCCTGTCGGCCTCAGTGCCGATATACATGTTCTTTTTTGTGCCGGTGTACATCTTCTGTGCCGGTGCCGGTGTAGATTGATCTTGTTGATGCTCGTGCACTATTTTGTTTGAGTAATGCTTTGCCGGTATAATGTCTTGTCGGTGCCATAGGATTGCAAGGTTGCCTGAGTAATGCTTTGCCAGTATAATGTCTTGCCGGTGCCATAGGATTGCAAGGTTGCCTGAGTAATGCTTTGCTGGTATAATGTCTTGCCGGTGCCATAGGATTGCAAGGTTGCCATCAATGACAAAACCTTCAATCACACACAGTTGCTCATTGGAGTGTCCATATGCCAACAATCTCCCCCTTTGGCATTGATGGCAACACTCATGAGAAATTTCAAAAAGATATCCAAAAATGTGTAGACCAAAAATGTTACCAAAAATGTGAGAGCTCCCCCTGAGCATGTGATCCTTGTGTTTTGAATTTTCTCATCTACTACTCCCCCTTTGGCATCAATGACAAAGGTTAGTAGATTTTGTAGTTGTACCAATTCATAACCTCAACCTTGTAGTTGGGTGGTTATTATCTGAAGAATATCTCCCAAAATTAACTTTATGCCAGCCATAAACTTCTTGCTCTCCTTTATTGCTATCTCAGTTCTGTACACTGTACCGGTGAGATGCTGCAAGTGCTATGCCGGTGTTTTGCTACCCTATGTTAGTGCCTCTGAGATTTCCTTTCGCAAAGATGCTAAATAGGCCAATCTTGGACTTAGTTTAGATCTCAAGAATTTTGCTTTGTTTATTATTTTCTCTTTCTCTCTTTCTAATTTGAGCAATTCTTCCTCAAAATTTGTTATCTTTTCCTCAAAAACTGATAATGTATCGGGCGAGTTAACAAAATTATCAGCAAGTTTATTGATCTCTTCTTGTACCTTGCTCATCTTTTTGTCTACATCTATGGTCAAAAAGTTTATCTTACAGGTGTCTTTGTACAGAGTTTTGTACTCTTTCAATAAATTGCACAGTTCCAGTAGAAGTGTGTCAAATTCCCTGTTACACTTCTTTATTCCTTCCTCAAAGAATTTTTGTTTCTCTTTTTCTATACTTTCCTTTACAGTTTCTACCTTTGTTTGTTCAAAATTTCCAGAAATATATTTACAAAGTGTATCCAACTGGCCTAAAGAATCTTTGTTGGCTATATTACAATTGGGAGCTATCGATTTCAAAACTGGAATTGAATCATCTATCACTTTATAGGCTTGTGAGCTATAATCAGTTATTTTCTTGATAGATTCGAGCAATACCTCTGTTACATTTGATGGTGACCCAACAAACTGAGTGCCGGTGGAAATGACCATGCTAGTATTGACCTCTGGTAGGTCTGTTTGTGTCTCCATCTCTTTAAGCATTGGTTTTCCTGCATCATTTCTTACCAGTGGCATCTGTTCTGGAGCCTTTAGCTCTGTTGGTTTCTCTGTTTGTGTTCCAGATTCCATCTTTTTCACTGAAGCTGCTGCCGGTTTCTCTTTGTTTCCTGTTGTCGGTTGGTCTTTGTTTTTTGTTTTATCTGTTGTATCCTTGTCTACCACTATGTTGATTTTCTGAGTATCAACATTCACAGTATATAGGACTTTAGGATTAGGATTATTATCCTCTGTGTCCATGCTCTCAGCTGCTGGTTGATCTTCTGCAGTTGTGGTTTTTACCGGTGGACTATTTAAAGGAGGTGGGCGTAAGTTGTCTCTAATCTTGATACTTGGTGGTCCACCAACTTTACCTTTCCCTTTGTCCTTTTGATATACCAAAATGGGCTTGGGATTCCTATATTCTTCTTGTTTTTCTTTTTCAACCAAGAATGTATCCCAACCATTTTCTGTTTCCTCTGAAACTTTAGTAACTCTACCTACCATTAGTGATATTTGCCAGTGTGCAGTGGAAAAAATTGTCCGGTTGGCCTGAGCTATCAAATCATCAATTTCCTTAGGTGAGTTGATCGAGTATACTGGAAGTAATTTCTCTATTTTTATTTTCTTATCCAACTCAATTATTCCTTGCCTTCTGGCCTCAAGTCTTTTATATAGTTCATCAGGAATTTCATTTAGGACTTGCATCAAAAACTTTTTATATATGTCCATGTGTAATATAACACTTTCCTCGACTTGTCCTTTCTCATCATTTGATAGGGTGTCATAGATTTTCCCTATGTTTTTCAATTTACCTTCCTCTGTGATCTCATTCAGTAGTATGTCAAGGGGGGCAAAGTCAGTGTTTGTCTTCTTCTTCCTTTTGGGGGTTAGCTTCTTCTTAGGTGTGGCTTTCTTGACTAGAGACCTCACAGCTTGTTGCTTTTGTCTTGTCCTTCTAGGTGAAGGAGTGGATACCAGTGAGGGGTCTCTTTTCCTAACAACTCTTTTGAAATTTGCTGGCATATCTCCTTCTGAGGAAGTATCTACTAGTGATAGATGAGTTTCAGGTTGTTGGGCTACCAACTCATCTTCTGTTATGCCAGTTTTCTTTAGTACATCTTCCTTTATGGCTTTTGCTTGTCTGGTTCCTTTCCTCACAAATGCCTCAACCTTTTTCACTCTCTTTTTAGATTGAATTTGACTTTCAATGGTCTCAGCACTACCAAATACTTCTTCCTTTGGTTCATTGGGGGCTTCCAGAAGTGCTTTGGCATAAGTTTCCACAATTTGGTGATCTATTTCATACCCCATCTTTGTAACCCAGATTGTTCTTGGGATGACTTCTTCCATCCAGATCTCATCCTTTTTGATCACAAAGCATATATCATCCTTGTATTTGTTGACAATTTCTTGTGATAGTCTGATTCTTTTATTCATTCTGACCTTTAGTGCTTGAAAATACTCATTGATATTCTTTTCTCTATTTTCACCCATGTTGTTGAATAAGTCAGACAATTGTTTTCCTACCGGTATGTCGAATCCAAAATCCTTGTAGCCTATACCGAGAGCCTGTTTGGTTATATGTAGCATTAAGCATACAAGTAAATTTTCAAATCTAAAGGTTCCTTTCTTATCCTTCTTGATTTTTGCTAAGTTGTCAATTAACTCATCCTTTAACCATTCACAGATATCCATTTTTACATTGTCCTTCACCATGTCATGAGCACTTTTTATGCATAAACTGGAAACAGAGTTAAGCCTATTAGCATGAGTTGCTTTGTAACCTAGAATCATGCTAACAAATCTAACATTTGTATCGGTCACATCATTAACCCTCAATGATCTCTTGTCGGATGTTGCACCAGTTAAGTTTGTTACCAAGTCGTTGGAGACCTTCTTGATTTTGTTAGGTCTGCTACCGGTGGAAGGTAACCCTATTACTGCTTTCACAGCTACCTTTGTAATTTTATGCACTGAGTCAAGCCAAAAGAATGAACCATGTACCCTACTCAGAACTATCCTAACCACGTCCTTGGGAAATTTAGGAATGCGGAGGATTTTAGTGAATCCTAGGGTTTCAAAAATTTTATGTTCAGGTTTCACATTCCCGGAGTTGTCACATATAATAGACTTATACATTTTTTTGATTTCCTCATCACCTAATTCCTCTATGTTGCAATGAATATACATTCTAGGGTCTTCTGCATAAACAACACCTTTTGGAATTTTTGAAAAAGCACCTGTGTTGTCATCTTTCTTAGCTACCTCGGGAACTAGCTGAAACACGGGCCTAGGTCTTTTTATAACCTCGACTACTGTAGGGTTTGCTATGAATTCAGGCGCAGAGGAGAATGCCATGATGATAAATATCTTTTTCTGCCTTTGGATGGATTGATTGCTGAAGTGCTTTGCCTCTTTGCTCAGAATGCCTTAGCTTAGAAATCTTCGTGCTCTCTGAAAGTTTGAATTCATGGTGAAATGAAATGGAGCCAAAAACCTTATTTTATAAAGTCTTTTCTGCTACCTACCACATTAATTGCTTGCCAGTAATGTATTAGCTCAACTTTGTTTGCCGATAATGAAAGATTTTCAACTTCTTTTCTCTAATCGAGGGAATAATAGCACACGTGTCATTTGATTGCCAAACCCTCAAGACAATTTTCTTCAATTTGATGAAGAACATCTTGCCGATGGAGCATTGCTCTATCCTGCCAGTGGAGCATCATATTGTCCTACCGGTGAAGCATTTGTTGGTTCTACCGGTGGAGGAGTAACCCCAATATTTAGTTCACCTTTTCTAATCCATTGCTTTGAAAATTCTTGCTTAACCTCTTCAACCTTTTCTTTACCTTTCAAGCTAGTACTTCGGTTATCTACCGGTGTACCTTTACTTCTACAAAATTTAGCAATATGAAAAATCTTGTTACATGCATAACAAGTTACATTATTTTTCTAAATAGCTTTCCCATAACCTATGCTAGTTTGTGTTCTACATTTATTTGATAAATGACCAAATCTACCACAAACATAACATCTTACATTCATTCTGCAATTTTTAGAGTTATGACCAATTTTGTTGCATTTGGTGCATTGACCAGTGGGAGGATTGATGTTTTGATAATTCCTAGATCTACATTCATTCGCCCTATGACCATATTTATTATAGTTAAAGCATTTTCCATTGAATTTGTAAGTATTAGAAGGTCTTACCGGTTTGCTGTGATCCTAGGTATTTGCAGTACCAGAGCTTTCTCCAACTTCAAATCCAATTCCAAAAGTGTCACCTTTGGGTTTTTGATTCTTCAATAAGGTACCAAGTTCTTCTGAGCTTTTTTTGAATTTTTCTTTGTGTTGATTTGCAGTTTCCAATTCCCTTTCCAAGATTTCTTTTTGTCTTATTAGTTCATTTGAGTCATTCTGAGTATGCATCAGATCTATCTTCAACATGTCATTTTCATAGCTAAGTCTTGTGTTCTCATTTTCTGCATCACTTAGTCTTCTAGTCAATTCTTCTTCATTCTTCTTTCTGTCCTCAATCTCTTTGAAAAATCTCATAGTCATGTCTTGCATTTCATTTTTTGTTTTCATGATCTCTTGTTTTAATTTGCTTATCATATCATTTAGTGATTCCTTTTCATCATTCTCATTTTGCAATTTTTCACAAAGTTCTCTTCTCTTATTCCTTGTAATAGTAAGATTTTCTTGAAGTGCCTGAATAATGTCCTGAGCTGCTTTTAAATCATCTTCTAATTTGATATTTTTTAACTTCTCTGCATCATAGTCAGTAAGAGCTCCTTCAAGTTGCTTCATCAAATTTTCCATCTTTATCGGTGTCAAGATCTTCCTCAAGCTGTTAGGCTTCTGAAAATAGAGGACCAAGCTCTGATACCAATTGTTAGGGTTCCCACAGATACTGAGAGGGGGGGGGTGAATCAGTATCTAACTGGTAGTGTAATTTTCTTGAAACTGAATATGTAGAACATAAAGTAACAGTATACCAGTATGCAAGAATTAATGCAAATAACAGAATAAAAAACATCCACATGAAAAGAACACCATAACACAAGATGTTTAACGAGGAAACCCGGTGTGGGAAAAACCTCGGTGGGATTTGTGACCCACAATATTCACTTATTGGCCAATAAGACAATATTACTTACAATGGGGGCCTGCACATGCAGGAAGGCCAACTGCCTAGAGCTCACTACTTAATAAGAAGTCACACTGACTTACAATGAGGATTTACACAAATCCAATATTTTGTACTGCTTTACAGTAGCATCTTCAATGCCAGATTCAGTACCGGTTCTTGCTCTATTCTTTACATATACCCTTGACCTACAATTCGCACATTAGGTCTGCCTTATAATTTATTTATGCTTCCTATCCATATCCTACAAATGCCTACAATGATTTCTTTTATATATAAGAGTCATTTTACAATTTGCCAAGTCGGCTTACAATAATAAACAAAATATTACATATCAAAAATCCTATCCGCCTCAGTGCTAGTATACATGTTCTTTTCTATGCCAGTGTACATCTTCTGTGCTTGTGCCGATGCCAATGTAGATTGATCTTGCTGATGCTGGTGCACTGTCTTGTTTGAGTAATTCTTTGTCGCTATAATGTCTTACCAGTGCCATAGGATTGCAAGGTTGCCTAAGTAATGCTTTGCCAGTATAATGTCTTGCCGGTGCCATAGGATTGCAAGGTTGCCTGAGTAATGCTTTGCCGGTATAATGTTTTGTCGGTGCCATAGGATTGCAAGGTTGCCATCAATGACAAAACCTTCAATCACATACAGTGTCTCATTGGAGTGTCCATATGCCAACAAATATCTCCACTCTCCAAGTCTCTAATGATAACTGAATCAAGTGTGAACTCCACAATTTTCCTAGTTGCCCCATTTGTGATTTGATAGATGGAAAGAACATTATTTGTCAAGTGGGGTATACACAACACATCATTGAAGGAGTTATCCCCAATGGCAATAGATCCTTTCCCAAGCACATCCATATATGCATGATTACCCATCAAAATCTGTGACATGTGGCAAGGCTCAAATGTAGAAAACATAGACTGTGAAGATGCCATATGATGAGAACTCCCTGAATCTAGAAGCCATCTCCCTGAATCATGACTTGTAGTAGCATAAAGAGCTTGTCCCTTTCCTTTATTTGTCCCAAAAGAGTGATCATTTCCTTTATATTTGGAAGAAGAAACCGATGTAGACATTCTAGAAGGTAGGTTGATTCTATTCTTCTCAAGAAGATTCTTCAACTCATCAATATCCTTCATGATGTCCTGACTTCTTGCAATATCCACAAAAAAATTATCCTTATATGATTTCCTCTTAGGTGAGAATGGTGAATCACCTTGTTGTGGAGAGGAAGATTGTGCTCCATCTTGTTGTGGTTTTGACTTAGGTTGCTTGTGATTCTTTCATTTTCCTTTGACTACTTTGATTCCATTTATTATCCTCCAAAGCTTGTGACTTTGAAGATTTGAGAATCCCCATCGTGGTCAACTTAGATTGCTCAAGTATCAACATCTTCATGAATGAATCAAATGAGGGAGAAGTGTATGAGGAACCTTGAGCTAACCTATGAGTGTGAAAGATAGATACAAAGGCTGCATACTCTGAAGGAAGCTTGTCCAACAAGTTATAAACCAATTGAGCATCCATTTTGTCAATTCCACAATCCTTTAGCTTTTCTCTTAGCTCAGTTGCTTGTGTGACATAATTTTGTATTGTATCAAAATCCTTGGGAGTTCACTATCAAGCTTGTAGCCCTTAATCTCATCAACTCGACCATACAATTTTTGAAAAATATCCCAAGCCTCTTTAATTGTTGTACACTTATCAATGTGAAAAATGAGGTCATTTGATACATACTTTCTAAGAGTTCCAAGTGCCATAACATTCTTAGTAAGCCATTCAATTTTAGCATTAGGATCAGCCTTAGGATTAGGTGGTGCTATTATAGTTTCATTTACATAATGAATGAGTCCTTTTACCATTAGTTTACTCCATGCCTTAATCTTCCATGATGCATAACTATGAGGAGTTAAAAGTGGAAATTTAGGAGAACCCATAGCACCAAAGTGAAAAAAACACAAGATAGAGAGAGGCAGAATCACACAAGACACCCCCCCAAAATACACAATCAAGAAATCACCCCCCCCCTCCCAAAAAAAATGGTGATTTTGGCACTTTATACTTAGTGCATATACAATGGGTCACTTGCAAAACAAGGCAAAGTGGATTTCTAATTTCAATGATTACAATTTCTAAAAATGAGATATAAGAGACTTCAACAAATACTGCTAGTGATCTAAACTAAGATCCAATCAAAATACAAGTACCAAATATGCCAAGAATGGCCAAATACTGAAAGTACAATTTCTACTTAAAATCACTGCAAACAAATGGCAAATTATGAAAGTAGATGAAAAATTATGCACTTTCAAAAAAAAATGGCACATGAAAAGGAATCCATATGAGCCCAAATGAAGCCTCCAAAGTTGTAAAAATTGGGATTTCATGATTTCCGAAAAATCTGTATCTGAAAAATAGAAAAATCCTACACCACTGTATAGATCACAAAATTCTACCCCAAAATGGAAAACAATGCTTGAAAAAACGAGTCCGGATGAGTGAGATATCACTATTTGAAAATTGCCTGCAAAATTATAATTTCTGGAAAATTTCCACCGCAGCTTCAAACTTCAAATGCCTCTAGATTTGGCCTCCAAAGTCTGATTTGGATGAAACAAAAGGAAAAAAATAACTTTATTGGACCTTCTCAATCCAATGATAACCTCATATTTTAATCATCAAGCTTCAATAATAACCTGCAATAGAAAGCTTCAAAATATACAACCCCAAATAGCATTAAATTTCTCTCAATTGACAAACCAATGACACTTTAATGGCTCTGATACCATGTGAAATTTTTCCAAGATCAAGAGGCAATGGAAAGCATAAATAAGAGAGACAAAATAGATGATAGAAATAAACTGTATTCTATCAAGAGAAAATACTGATCAACTGGATCATCAATTGTTCAATTACATACAATGTAGATGAACCTGCTTATATAGGAAAGGCTATATGGATATGTGAGCACACAAAAATGACATGTGGCTCAATAAGAAATAAGGGTAGGTAGGAAATACATGTGGGTAGGTAGGAGAAATAATATAGTTTTCCACATGAGGTGGATCACCCACTGAATGTGGAGTGTAACAACAAGATCACACCAAAAAAGGTGGAAATTCTCCTACACACACTATCCCAATGTGGCACAAACACCCAAGTATCTCATATCCAAACTAATATATAATGAATTTCCTAAGTAAACTTAAGTGAGGTGTAATAATATCCATGATGAATAATTATTTACACCAACAATTACAAACAAATCGGTTCAAGTATGACCATTGGATTACATAGCTATTACTTGCACATCATTCAAGATAACCTTGACCGCTTCATAGAACATTGTATCTCATCACGTGGTTTCCATTAAATGCAATGTACTTGCTTATTCGCAAGATAAAAACCGTTATCTCTACTTGCCAAAAACCATTTGGAACTCCTCATACAATATGCATATGTGGTATAATCATTATCGTTCATCATTTGATCATAAACCAACACAACTGATTCACCAAACTCCATCGGTTAGGGTTTAGCATATCAACAGGTAAGGCTTATCGGTTGATCTCACTCCTTCTCTAGTAATACCGGTTTCCTTCACAAGCTCACTTACTGATTACAATTCCCTTCACTAGCTCTTCCCACCAGTTACAAAACAACATTATTACAACATCATTACCAGTTATAATTGACATCAATCACAACATTAAAGTTCATCAATGCAATCTGCATGGAAATGCCAATAGGAGGACTCTAGAGACATTGGTGATGGAGCACACCGGGTTTGCATGGGGGTCGTGTCTACTAGCACACTTGTATTATGAGCTGCATCAGTTTGTGTATCATGGATCAACGGGATTGGGGTGTGGAGTGACATTATTGCAGGTATGGTCAATGAGCATCTTCTGGTTACATGACCAATACACTTTAGAGGCAGGGGACATGCACGCAATTATGTGCATTTGTATGATATGATTATTTCTCAACCATGGATTGAAAGGTTAGAGTATTGGCACTGAGTGATCGATGAGATGGACAATATGGTATGGAGGCCTTACCTATATTGTGAGGAGTGGGAGGATGATGCAATGGAGATGCCATATATGTTCAGGAGTAGGTATCTGATTGGGTGGACACCATATGTTATTGAGCGACAGTTGATTGAAAGAGTATGAAGGCAATTTGGTAGGATATAGTGGATGGTACGGGGTTCAGGGATGTATGTGTAGATAGTGAGAGATCAGGCTCATTTAGGTCCGTTACTAGCTTATGATCAGGCAGTGATATAGATGCAGGAGATGGTTCCCATGCCTTGGGATATTTGGGCAGATGTGGAGGACGTAGGGATGGACTCTGAGTACAATGCATATTGGGTAGAACATCCATTTCCATGGATGACGGATCCAGGGGAGCCGATACAGGGTGATGGTGGAGATGATAGTGGGGATGGTGGAGGCAGAGGCCAATGATAGAGGCAAGGGGCAATAAGAGAGAGGAGGGTAGCTCAGAGGAGAGATGGAGGGGAGGAGAGGCAGGCTCATGTAGATAGGGGTAGAGGTGGATTGCCGTTACAGGTGCCAGCAGCATAGGTTCCCAAATAGGGATAGGGACAGGGACAGGGACAGGGACAAGGACAGCCACAAGAGTGCGACCTAGCTGATGCTTCCTCTCTTAGTAAAGCCATCTCTCTAGAGGAAATTAACAATACCATTAGACAGATGGCATTAGATAAGGCCCCCGGGCCAGATGGTCTTCCCATTGAATTTATAAGAAAAACATTGGATGGATTGGATAGGAGCTATTGGAGATTTACAATGAAAATTTTAAACAGGGATCGCTGGGAGGTGAGATCAATACAGGGCTTATTAAGTTGATTCCTAAGGATGTGGATATATCTCTAATAAATAACTGGAGACCTATCACTCTCCTAGATGTCTCCTATAAGATTTTGGCCAAAACTCTTGCTCTAAGGCTAACTAAGCTCAAGCCATGCATATTGTTTGATTGTTTCCTTGTATAACAATTTGTAATATTGTCCCTTAGGATGTTTGTTATTGACTAAAAGATAGTTGTGTTGAAATCTTAGATGGATTACTTTTCATAATAATTTTGTTCATAATGATTTGATCTAATCATTTAGAAATCTGAAAAAAAAATTAAAAAAATTTACATTTGATTGTTTCAATATATTATTCATTCTTCATAGGTACCATCTATTTTAGATTAATTTTTTTATTTGAGAGATTTGTTGATAAGTTTTTAATTATGTTTAGATGTTTAAGTTATTTTTTGAAATAATTTAAAAAGTTAGTATATTGTAAAATTAATAAAAAATTAAAATGCTCTATATAAATCAATGTGTCAATTGATAAAATTGTTTGTTTATGGTATTAAGATTGTATAATTGAAACTCAAACATGTTATTTTGATTAGTTAATATGTCAATAGAACTTAAATGCTTATAGAAATTAGAAAATATATTCTTCTTTGTTCTAGTGTGTTCCTTAATGTGTGTAATCTATGGCTAAAGGTGATTTAAAAATATGTTTGAAATACTTAAATCAGAATTAATAGTTTGTCTTGTTGAACCCATTAAATACATGTAGATTTGACTATAGACCATGTTTGTAAGTTTCAAGAATGTGAGTATATATTGTGTAGAACTAATTTGTTTGCAACCAAGGTTTTCAAATCTTGAGAATGTTCCAAAGTAAGTTTTGATACCAATTGGGGGTTACATTTGAATTCCAGCCATGATTACGAATATTAGGAATGTAGGAAGAGTTGAAGTGTATCAAAAAGAGCAACTATTACTATCTGATCTCCATTTACCAATTTTAACAAACTAGAGCATAGTGTATGGTACCAATTTAATTGTATTCCATGTTTGAAAACTTGAGAATGTGACAAAATTTGTATGATATTGATGATGGGTTATATATTGACCATGTTCTATGTTAGCAAACCTTTAATATGTCAAATGAGTTACAATATTCTTTGTATGCATTGCATTTTACTTTGATCATCAATTACAAACTTTAAGCATATCGAGTGAACTGTCATGTGCCAAATATGACTTACATTTTGACTTGGATCCATGTTTACAAATATTAAGAGTGTTGGGATAGTTCTAGTCTAAACATGAATTACCTTTTTTAAAGTGTAACCCATATTTTTTGTGGAGTACGAGAAATAGTAGATATATAAGATATTTAATATTTAATTTATTTATTAGTTAATTATAAATCTATTTCATCAAAAAAATTATAGTATGATTATCTATTATTATCTCTATTAAAATTTATATAATATTAAATTTTAAATATATTGATTATAGAATTGCAGATTTATTATGTCGAGAGGCATCGACAATGACATCAAAATGTCTATAAACAAAAATCCATTTTTTAAACAATTTGATATGCAAATGACGGGTAAATGCATCAAATATGTTGTGTTCTAGGAGTTATTTTATTACTCCAAATAAAATAGAACCCTCCCCAATTGTCTTCAGTGCAAGACTTTAATGGAGTTGTATTCTTGGTGTTTAATATTTTAGAACATTTATTTTACAATGATTCTCTTCTATTATAAATATCTTGCGACATATTTTACATATATTTTTTAAATATAAGTATACTAGTATTCTATATTCAATTACATATTTATATTTGAAAAGAGAGGATGGGACAAGGGAGATATATATATTAAAAACGACAAAGTATGGAAGAGAGATAGAATGAAAGAGATAGATGCGAGAGAGAGTAGGGGAGGTGATAGAGAAAGGTAAAAGGAACATTGAGAAGGGGAGAGATAGAGGTTAAGAGATCAAGAGCAATGAAATACAAAATTAAGTGTGTGGCTTATGTCATCCATGTGTAGATAGGATATAGGAATCTACATCTTATTTTAGTATTCATTTTATTTTTCACATATCTAGATGTTGAAGAAAGTATTAGATATGTATAAAACTTAAACAATATAAATATTTTCAAATTCTTTTTTTATGAAAATTGACTTGAAAATTTAATTTTAATAAGCTAATGAAATATGCACTTTGTTTCTTACCATACTTATTTCTTTATAATCTTTTTATTTTAATCCAGTAAAACATGGTATTTTAAATCATTTCTGTCTCAAAATCTACATCGTTATTACTATTATATATATAAATTTTATAGAGAGTAAATTATTACATATGAATTATCATAGATTCTAATACAACCAGACGCGGAAATGTCACATGGTAATGTCAGTCTTTGGAATGCTAACTTCTCTGCAAATAATTTGTTAAGTTGAAGCTCACCCAATGCGAAAAAAACACATGGGAATACCAGGTATTGGAATGCTAACTTATTTGGAAATAATTGTTCAGCGAGAAAATCTGATAGAAAACCGCAAAAATTGCAGAATTGAAAGACGAGAATAGCAGGCATTGGAACGCTAACAGATAAACGACGTAGAATCACACCCAGTGGATAGCGTGGTAGCAGAGCCATTGGAGGCTTCAACGGTCTATTGATAAGGCATAGCTATCTTATCAGACACGTCGATCTTTCTTTAATATTTACAGGTACGATTACCCAAGTATATAAAGAGGTTGCTATCCCTTAAGAAATCCTTCATTGTGAAAGAACAATACAAGACATTGTATTTGCATTATAGAGAAAGAGAGAAGAGGGAGAGAGGAGAATGAAAGTGTTGAGAGGCGAAGGTGTGTTGATCAAACCCTGTGCGGGTAAAGATCATCGTGAGCTTGTTGAGCTAAACAATTTTGATTTGATTGCACACCTAATGTACGTGAAGCTCGTGTATGTTTTCCAAGCTCCTACCCCGAGCTCAGAGGTGTTGAAGGAAGGACTGGCCAAAGTTCTGGCGGAGTTCAGAGAATGGGCAGGGAGATACACGAAAGAAACACCGAGTGGGTGCCTTGGCATCAATCTGAATGATGAGGGTGTGCTTGTCATAGAAGCCGAAGCAGATGGAACAATAGTAAATGCAATGCCCTTCGATCCCTCTTCATTCCTCCTTGAGTTGGTGCCACCCACATCCACCGTGGTCAATGAGCTCTTACTCCTGCAGGTATGATAACCCACTATATTATCTATGTAAGGAGAAGGATTTACTCATGCGGGTATTGTAAAACTTGTTTTAATTTTTCCTTAAAACTAGAAGATTGTGATAAATATGTTTGTTGATGTAGTTTACTCGATTTACTTGTGGAGGGTTGGTGATAGGCCTAGCTCGTCATCATCATGTTGCAGACGGAAAAGCAGCTACTTTTTTCATGAACTCGTGGGGAAAAATTGTTAGAGGAGAGTGTATTCTACCTCCACTACATGACCGATCTCTATTAAAAGCAAGAGATCCTCCCCAGCCATGTTTTGATCATTATGAATCTAATACTGTAAACCATGAGCACTCTCCAATACTGTCCACTCTAACCACAAAAAAGTTTCATTTTGATGCAATGTTTTTACAGAAACTCAAGTCGAAGGTAAATGGATCTGATCCATCAAAAAAACCCTATACTACTTTTGAAATCCTTGTTGCCCATATGTGGAAATGTATTACAAAAGCTCGAGGCCTTGATGGGGATGTAAAAACAAAAGCTAGCATTCCCGTGGGTGGAAGAAGAAGGTTGAATCCTCCGTTGCCTGAAGAATACTTTGGTAATGTTGTCTATGAATCATTTGCTCAATCCATTGCATCAGAGATCATAAATGGGTCTTTAGAATTTATTTCAGAGTTGATACATAAGTCAGTTACCAAGGTTGATGATAATTTTATACATTCAGCGATTGATTTTTTTGAGATGAGGAAATCAATGTTAGGGCCACCGAGCCTTAATGATAGAACTGATGTATTGCCAGTAAGTTGGATGAAATTTCCTATGCATCATTTTCATTTTGGAGTGGGTGGCCCAGTGTATGTAGGTCCTTCATTAGTGCTGATGGAAGGCCTTTTAATTTTGTATGATTCATGCGGTAAAGAGGGAGGCGTAGAAGTCATGGTTTGCTTGTCAAAAGCAGATATGAATGTACTTGAACAGAATTGGTTTCAAGTTTGATTCTATTTGTCTTCTAAATAATATATAATAAGATTATTTGAATGTTCAGGAGGTCATGTTTAATTGGTTAAAGTATTGACTTTTCAATGTGGAGATTCAAGTTCAATTTTCAATAGGATATCTAATATGGAATTGTAAGTTGATTTTTGCTTTTTCATAGCTGATTTCTAATATTTGCAAATGATAAGATTTATTTTTTTATTAATTAATCTTTGCACTATGTATGTGTAAGTTAATGATTAGTCAACCAACACTTTTAAATGATTGTTAAAATGTTAAAAGATTGAATAAGGCAATTTTGAATAGCAAGTTGAAAAACTTATCCACAAAATCTCCAAAAATGTTAGTAATAAAATTTGTGCAATTTTGAATTTAATTTATAAGACAAATCAATTACTTTTGAATATTTTTAATAATATTTAGAAAAAAACACATTTTCCAAATAAGTATTATTGTAGAATTTTGAACCTGGCCTATCCTCTCTGAACCAACTGATTAGCAAACAATAACAGCAAAAAGAAGAAAACACCAATATCTTTATTGAAGCTTAATTAAAAAATTACATAGAGGCTGTATATATAAAGAATTTGCAGTCTAGAAGAATAAATAATAACTGCAGTTCTAAATATATTCCTAGCTTTGCATGGAAAGCTACTAAGGCTCTCAAACTAAAAAAAGAAAACTACTCCCTAAATTAAGAATACAATAAGTGCATGCACAACATGCTTTATTTACTAAAAACAAACTCATGCAAAAAGCAAAACTAAAAATAGTCCTAAGGATTCATGCATGTTGGAGTACATGCTTTATTTGCATGAATCAACAAAAAAAACTATTAACTAAAAATAGCTTATGCATGGTGATGAATGGATAGCTTCATGTCCAAACTGGAGTTGCATGGAGCTGCATGCTAGAGAAGCATCACTTATCAACATACTTCCCCTTGATGCTGAGAGGGCTGACAATCTTATCTCGTAGTGCTATAAACTGAGCTTTCGCAACCGCTTTGGTGAATATATCTGCTAGCTGATCTTGGGTGTTGATGTGCTTCAATTCGACATCCTTCTTTTGCACCAAATCTCGTATGAAGTGATATTTCAAATCAAAATGCTTAGTTCTGCTATGATGAACCGGATTCTTAGCTAACTTGATGGCACTCACATTGACACAATAAATTACTGTAGGCTGAATTTGTTTTTCTCCAATTTCTTCCAAAACTTTTATGAGCCAAAGGGCTTGTGTACCTGCTGAGGTAATTGCAACATACTCTTCTTCTATAGATGAGAGGGCAACAATACTTTGTTTTTTTGAGCTCCAGGTAATCAAACCAGAACCAAAAGAAAAACAATTTCCAGATGTAGATTTACGGTCATCCATACTACCTCCCCAATCTGAATCACTAAAGACTACAAGATTGAACTTTTCAGAAGAGTAGTAATGAATACCAAAACTTGAATTCCCTTTCACATACCTCAAAATCCTCTTGGCTACCTTCATATGTATTTCAGATGGATTTGTCATATACCTTGAAACAAGTGAAACTGAATAGGCAATATCAGGCCTCGTGTGGGTTAGAAACATCAAGCTCCCCACAATACTTCTGTAAGTTGTCTCATCAACTAAATCAGCACCATCATCTCTACATAAAAAATCTCCATGAGCACTTGGAGTGGAGGCAGGGTTACAATCAGTCATATTAAATTTCTTCAGCATATCCTGTGCATACTTTCTTTGACAAATGAAAATCTCATCCTTACTTTGATAAACCTCCATTCCTAGAAAATATTTCGTTAGACCAAGATCTTTCATCTCAAATTCTTTCATCATAGCAGTTTTGAATTCATCTTTCATCTTAGAACTACTACCCATATACAAAAGATCATCAACATACAAACTTATGATAAGAATATCAGTACCTTCGTGTTTGTAGTAAAGGGTAGGATCACTCTTACTTCTCTGGAAGCCATTCTCCTGAAAATATCCATCAATCCTGGCATACCACGCTCTTGGTGCTTGCTTGAGGCCATACAAAGCCTTCTTCAACTTGTAGACATAATTATCTTTGCCTTCCACTTCAAAACCTTGTGGCTGCTCCACATACACTTCCTCTTCTAAGTACCCATTCAAGAAGGCACTTTTCACGTCCATATGATGTATGCTCCACTTCTTCTGAGCTGCTAATGAAATCAGCATTCTTATGGTCTCTTGTCTTGCTACTGGTGCAAATGTCTCTTCATAATCAATTCCATACTTTTGTGTGAAGCCTTTAGCAACTAATCTTGCCTTGTGTCTTTCAACACTCCCATCACTGTTAAACTTGGTCTTGTAGACCCATTTGGTGCCAATCCTTTTTTTGTCATGTGGAAGTTCTATTAACTCCCAAGTATCATTCTTGTGAATGGAATCCATCTCTTCTTCCATGGCTTTCACCCAAACCTCATTAGTACATGCATCTTCAAAACATGATGGTTCAAAATCAGCCTTGGCTAATAAAGCAAAATTCACTGTCTCACCTATTGGGTTTTCTTCATGTACTTGATTTCCACTCTTTTGGTAGATATCACTCAATCTCCTTACTTTCCTTGTAGAACTTGGAGAAGAAGCTGGACTTGAACTTGGTACTAAAGAACTTGATGAAGGATTGCTTAGTGGAGTTAAACCATTGGATATAGAAACATTAGTTGGCTGCTCGTGATCAATATCAGCAATTATATCATCATTCAAAATAGATTTTGGCTTCTCAACATGGCCTTTTTTATGACCATAAACTCCCCCTTCATCAAAAATCACATCTCTTGAGACAATAAGCTTGTTAGTGAGGGGATTATACAATCTATAAGCCTTGCTTTTCTCACTATACCCAATAAAAATACATGACTCGCTCTTTGCATCTAACTTCTGTCTATTCTGATCAGGTACATGCACATAAGCCAAACAACCAAAAACTTTGAAATGATTAACATTAGGCCTTTTACCATACCAAGCTTCATAAGGAGTCATCTTTTCTAGTGCACTGGTGGGGCTACGGTTGAGGATGTACACCGCTGTAGCAACTCCATCTCCCCAATAAGAATTGTTCAATCCCTTGGTTTGTAACATGCACCTTGCCATTTCAACCACAGTACGATTCTTCCTTTCAGCTACTCCATTCTGTTGAGGTGTGTATGCAGTAGTAAGTTGCCTCTTGATGCCATTAAAATCACAATAACTTTGGAAAGCCTTGAAGTAAAACTCTCCTCCACGATCAGTCCTTAAACATTTGATCTTGCACCCTTTCTCATTTTCCACAAGGGCTTTAAACTTCTTGAATGTATCCAAGGCTTCATCTTTGGCCTTCAAAAAATATACCCAACAATTTCGTGAGTAATCATCAATAAAAGTAATGAAATATGATGACTTACCCAAACTCTTAGTCTGCATAGGACCACATATATCCAAATGAACAAGCTGAAGTGGGTGATGAGCTCTCCATGCATTGCCCTTTGGAAACTTTTCTCTTGCATGCTTTCCTTTAGCACAACCTTCACAAACCTCCTTGTGTTCCTCAACCTTGGGCAAACCAGAAACTAATGCATGTGAGGTTATAAACTTCAAACTATGAAAATTTAAATGCCCATACCTGAGATGCCATAACCAACTTGAATCCTCATAAGCCATATTTGCCAAACTGTTGTTATGTTCACCAAACCTCAAGGGGAACATCCTATTTCTTGTCATAGGAACAACAGTGATCACCCTATTATCCTTATTCTTATCATAGATAGTACAAGTCTTATTCTCAAAGACTACTTTATAATTTTTCTCACATAGCTGCCCAACACTTAACAAATTGTGCTTCAATTGTGGAGTATAATAAATATCATGAATACTCTTTATACCTTCTTTTGTTTGGACCTCCATAGCTCCTTTGGCAGCAACCTCCAATGATTTATCATCACCAAGCTGGATCTTGGATTTGAAACTTCCATCCTTTGTTGAGAACAGCTTCTTATTCCCTCTCATATGGTTAGAGCATCCAGAATCTAGGTACCAAACATCTTTACTAGTATTTTCACCCTTGGCATAAGATAAAAATAAGTGATCAGGAGGATTGTCACTACTTTCTTGAGCATAGTTAGCACTTTTACCTTCTTTCAATCTGTATTCTCTTTCAAAGTGGCCATACCTATTACAATGGTAACATTGAACATTTCTCTTATCAAATCTTCCTCTACCTCTTCCTCTGAAACCACCACTTCCTCTTGAGCCACTTCTTCCTCTACCTCTTGAAGAATTTTGGCTTTGCCCTTTACCTTGGTCTTGATTGATTTTGGCACTACTGCTGCTTGCATCTTCATTTTTTGTGATTAACAATTTAGAGGAAAATGCTTTCTCTACACCTTCAAAAGAATCTTTCAATCTTTCTTCATGAGACATCAGGGATCCAACCAGTTGATCAAACTATAGTTTTGTCAAATCCTTGCTTTCTTCTATGATTATTGCTACATGATTCCATCTGGGTGTCAAAGATCTCAATACCTTTTTAATCAAAACTTCATTGCTTATAATTTCTCCAAGTGTAGCCATTTTATTGACCACATCTTTGACTCTGACACAATAATCACTTATACTTTCAGCTTCTTGCATCTTCAAATTCTCGAACTCTCGCTTCAATGTCTGAAGCTTGACCACTTTAACTTGATCACTACCCTGGTAAGCTTCTTGTAGAGTCTTCCAGGCATCTTTGGCAGTTGTTGCTCCTGATATTCTTGGAAATAAGCTCTTATCAAGAGCTATCTGAATGTGAAACAAAGCTTGAGCATTCTTTTTCCTTGCTTCCTTTCTTGCTGTTCTTTCATTGGCTGTAAGGGCATTCCAATCAGTTGGCTCTTCATAACCTGATTCAATAATCTCCCACAAATCTTTTCCAATCAAAAAGGTCAGCATCTTAATGCACCAATAATCATAATCATTCCCATCAAATTCTGGAACGGGCATATGGTTAGAATTCGACATGATTAACTTTGGCAAAATTCCAACAATAAAACTTTAACCCAAAACAATTTTACCTGCTCTGATACCACTTGTAGAATTTTGAACCTGACCTATCCTCTCTGAACCAATTGATTAGCAAACAATAACAGCAAAAAGAAGAAAACACCAATATCTTTATTGAAGCTTAATTAAAAAATTACATAGAGGCTATATATATAAAGAATTTGCAGTCTAGAAGAATAAATAATAACTGCAGTTCTAAATATATTCCTAGCTTTGCATGGAAAGCTACTAAGGCTCTCAAACTAAAAAAAGCAAACTACTCCCTAAATTAAGAATACAATAAGTGCATGCACAACATGCTTTATTTACTAAAAACAAACTCATGCAAAAAGCAAAACTAAAAATAGTCCTAAGGATTCATGCATGTTGGAGTACATGCTTTATTTGCATGAATCAACAAAAAAAACTATTAACTAAAAATAGCTTATGCATGGTGATGAATGGATAGCTTCATGTCCAAACTGGAGTTGCATGGAGCTGCATGCTAGAGCAGCATCACTTATCAACAATTATTTCAAATTTTAATAAGACAACTCATATGTAATTGATTGAGATATATTTTTGAAAAATAAATAAATAAATAATGAATATTGTTTTGATATATTTAAAAAATACATAATTTGTAGATTTGAAATACAAGAATGCCTATTGGACATCATGGTACGATAGCCATTAGAGATATAAACATTACAAAATAGTCTTTTAAGAAAAAAATTAAATTCTGAACTTTTAAAAATAGAATCAAGTCAATATTAAGTATTCAAATTGATCGGTCATGTCTTTGTTGATGCTACAACTCTTGCCAGGAAAAATGAGTCCCAAGGATAATGATGTCTTGGAAGTAGAAGATGATGCTTGAAACGTTTAACTTCCTACTTCTTTGAGGTACTTCTATAGGTCTCTCGTCATGTTTTATATATCTCAATTTGTGTAGGCTGGTTCTTTTTCAGGTTTTGTATGTGGTTTTATGTTCAACGTTTGGCTCCTCTCAGGGCTACTCAATGGTTGAGCATGGCTCCCACTTCTTATCTGCATTCATAAATCTTCGGCCCATTGTGCTATGTTTTCTTCTGTTCAATTGTTGAGCTTTTCTCCCGTCATCCAAGGCTTGTTATACACTTATAGTTTCATGTTCGAGGTTGAGCTAGTCTCCCCTACTAGGCTAATTATGATTTTTTTGTGTGATACGAAGATAAAATTAGTAGACTTGTAGTGAAGAATATATAATTATATCTTTTAATAACTATGGAGAGGAAGAGGGCGCACCTATAATGCAACAGTGTGGAAAGGAAGAAGAAGCCTCAGGTATGGGCAGACGCTTTAGACTGAATATTTTCTTGAGAATAGGTTTCCACTACCAAAGAAACAACGTCATGTGTCAGAATGGGCATTTAAAATATACATTGGGTGGACACGTGCTTTCCCTCTTCCTCCTTCCTAACCCTACAAAGGAAATAATAACTTTTTGAGAGCTCGTAGGACCATCTTGAATTTTGACACTTTCATCAAGGTCTGAGAGCTCACGGGATTTCCTTGGATTTTGATATTCTAATCAAGGTTTTAATGTAGGAAAAGACATGGTGTCTTTGAGAAAAAACAAGGGTTTCAAATAAAGTTGGCCCATCTTTCCTATTGAAGAGATTTTCTAATATGGGATTTCCAAATCAAAACAAATTTTAGGGGTTTTCTCATCACTTTCATTCTCATGATTTTCCCAAAAGCTTAGTCGAAATTGCATGGGCAAGTCACCACTCTAATTGAAAAAATGCTTTTTATTGGTTCACTAGAAAAGGTTGCAAAAATAGAGTTTCTTCAAGGCAAATGAATGTTTCGACTAGGGAAATACCCCTCTCAACCATTTTTGGATGCCAAATCCTGGATACTTATTCCTACAATTTCTTTGATCAATCCTCCTCTAGAATTTACAAGTAAAGACCTTTAACAAAATACCCTTTTCGTACATTTTGGGGAAGGACCACATCTCTTTAGCCCTTCTAGAATGTATTTTTGGAGAATGGTATGCATCTTGTTTCTTTCATCTTTTCTCAACCGATTTCTTTGTAGTAGTCTTTAATTCATATGAAGCTAAAATGAAATTCTTAGCAATTCATATCACTAGATAACAACAAATTATTGATAGTTCAACCATAGAAACCCTTATCCACTTTTGCATTGGCACACCACCATTTCTTCTTGGGTTTCCTTACTTGGCATCCCACTGGAATTTTCAGATCCGCAAAATACTTTGGGCACAAATTCCTTGGAACTTTTGTTCACATGAGTCATTATTGTTAGTCACCAAAGCCTCAACACCAGTAGAAACTATTGTGTTGAGGCTTATTGAGGCCATTATGAAACTAAAATACTCCTATAGCTAATGTAGTATGACACAAAGTTGATGAAAAACCACATAGTAAGAAAGGAAGACACAAAACCCATGTAGATCATAAAACATCAGCCATTCCATTTTTTAGGTCAATAAAATTAAAATTCATGAAGCCCTAGTGACTCTGGAAGTCTCAGACTCCTATCTCCTCAACAACAGAGTATTGCCCTTTGTGCCAAGTTGATTATTCATGCCATTTTTTGGCAATGAAGCCTAGAAGATTATTATCAAACATTGTATTTCTTCCAATTTTCCTATTGCCTGGTCAACTTGGAAGGGGTATTAATTTTTAAACCCTTTTGGTTATAAATGATGTTGTTCACATCAAGGTTGTTGGGAAAATTGTGTTGTACACCTTGCATAATAATTTTTTATTGATGTATTATTTTATTATTGTGTGAGGTGGATATGGAATTATATTGTAATATTATATTTTATTGTTGCACCTAGGAGCACCTAGATGGATGTGCAACATGTAGAGATTCCCTTGGAATATTCTTGTAACCACTTGATGAGTTGTATTGACACATTTATATTATTATATTTTATTTATTTAATATTGGGGAATGTAATTGTGATGAAGTACCCAATATTAAATGTGGTTGAAGGGTAGGTAGGAAAAATATTATATTTTATTGTCACATGGTTTTGGGCACTTGGTGGTTTTGTGGGAGCTTGTGTTTATAAAAGCACCACAAGGATAGTTGTTTGGGTTGGTCAATTAGCCAGGTTAGCATTTGTGGATGTTGGAAGCATGGCATGGGATGTGTGGATTCATGCTTGTTATGGCTGGGTTTTCAAAATCTTTCCATAGTTGTACTGTAATGGATGCATTGCTGATAATACATGATGGATAATGCTTTTGGAGGCTGGGTTTTTCCCTCAGGAGAGTTTTCCCAGGATGTATCTTGTGTCATATTTTCATCGGTGTGTTATCTATTCTTTGCATGTGGATTCTATGTGTTGATTTGATTAAGATCTCAATTGGGTTATGTCGAAATTGTCATAAAGTTGGCTGCAAGTTTCCTTTCAAGTGGTATCAGAGCTATTTGGTTTTATGGTGTTATAACTATAGATGTCGAATCGATGAATGTATGTAAGAATGAAAGACAGGACAAGATATGAGGGTTTGTTGCAGGTTGTGGGTTGCAGATTTGAGGGCATTTGTTGCAGATCTAGTGATAAAAAATTGTTTCAAAATGGGTTTCCATTGATTTGCATTTTGGGTTTTTGGGGGTGAATTTTCATATTTGACCCCATGGGACAAAACGGACCTCGTGGATGTGATCAAGGAAGCTGGGAGACAAATTTTTATATATCTCGACCCATTTTGATGATAGTGATTTGAGTTTGAAAATAAAATTTAGCCCGACGGTCGAATGGATTGGGTTGTTATAAAAAAATAACAATAAAAAAATATTTTATCTGCATGATAAAACTCGATAAAATATTATTTGCCATGTTTGTTTATATGCCAGCGGGATTTGTGGGGTGGGCCCAACCAGTGTGCTCCATTCAAAAAATGATTTTTATTAAAAATTTTGAAAATATATTTGTTGGCATATTGATAGATAATAAAAATGATTTTTGTGGCATATTGGCAAAATATTTTTGGAATCCATGCTTGCATTTATAACCTAATTGGTTGTTTTTCTTCAGTGGAGCATAACTTTGGCATATGGTGTCAATTTTTTGACTTGTTATAGTCGTTGAAAAGGTGATTCAGTTTACTTCATCGTGGTATGATTGCTTTATAAAGATTTTGTTTTTTGAGCAGTGAAATGTCAGCTAGAAGTCAGAGTTACCTTGATGGATTTGAGAGGTCGTAACTTGACCATATAGATTTGGATTTTGGACTTCGAATAGTCGACATAAAGCTCTTCGAAAGCACTACACTTTGGTTCAGGTTTGGAGAAGATTTGACATGATTTATATGCTAATATTTTGACTTAATCTATTTATGGTTATTTTTAACTATGGTGACATTATGAGTTTATGGCATGCTACATATTGGAGATTTGGATTTTATGTCATTGTACACTCAATGGTGTATCTTCATTCCTCGCATGTTGATATGGTTATCAGTTTGGATTGAGTATGTATGTTACATTATTGGGTCTACAAGTTCTGGAGTGTTGTAGGTCGTCTTTATTTACAAGATTGCACCTATGACTTGGATATGGGTCGTCTTTTCCCATAGATCTTTCATTGTTTATGCATATTTAGATTTGGTGGCTTATCTTAGTCAATGCTTCATTGATTTGTTGTCATCTTTAAAAGGAGAGATGTTGTTACCAGGTACAATCATGATGGAGGACCTACATGGTTGACTATGTGATGCTGACAAGTTGGACTCATTGAGTTAGATTCTAGTTTTGTGGATGTGATCATGATGCCATGGTTGTTCCTTGTGTTTAGGGGCTTTGGCATGACATGGTTGGATTTGCAAGTGCTTTTATTGATTTTAATTTGATATGGATTCCAGATTGATATAGTAGTGTATCCTGTTAGAATATTTAATCTTTACTTAGCTTAGGTTTATTTGTATTTAGTTTAGGATATTCCTTTGGAATTCCTACATGTAATTTGTCCTCTAGTACATGTGTGAGGACAAGTCATTTCTTTTATTTTCCTTTATTAAGGAATATTAGATTTCCTCCATAAGAGGATGTGGACACATGGCACACACATTTTATGAATGGTGGCATTCATAGATTTGGGAGTTACTTTGTAATTCCTCTCCTCATCTCTATTTAAGAGATGTCTCCTCTCTCATTTCTTCTTAATGACAATATTGTAAAGAGCTTCTTTCTCTCTCTCTCTCTCTCTCATTTTAGGCATTGCCTCATTCATAATATCACAAGGGGTTTTTCTTTGCTTTTCCCCTTTCAAAAGTTCTTGTGCCTCCTTCTTCACATTTGGGTGATGCTCCAAGGTTTTTGCTTTTCTCTTGGTAACAATTACTTCATCATAAACTTTCTTGGATTAATTTTCCTTTCCTTGCTCTTTTATTTCCTTACGTGGTATCAGAGCAGGTTTCTAATCCTTGTTTTAAGTTGACATTGATGAAGGTTACCATTCTGTGGAGTTCACCTTGTTGGAGGCATTCTTGACAGGAGAAGAAGTTCTTTTTCTAATATTTTCTATTGTGCAGGTTTTGGTTTCAGATTTTAATTTTTTTTTCAAACTTGTTAACAAGTTTGCCTGCAGGTTTAATCTTCAATTCTAGTTTTTTTTAAAAAAAAAAGGGATTTGGAAGGCTTGCCGCCAAAGTTCCTCCTTTTTTTAGTTTAAATTTGTATCTTTGGAAGGATTGCTGCCAAAGTTTCTGTTTTTTTTAGTGTGCATAGTTTGGAAGGTTTACCGCCAAACTCAGTCTCCTTAATCTATTTGGTCGGCTTGCCGCCAAAACTAATTTATTATTAAATTTCATTTCTGATTCACTTGCAGATTTTAACTTTTTTCTTGCTTACAACTATTCTGATTCAATTTGTTTGAATCTGCCATTCAGTCCTAACATCTTTATTTGCAGGTGTTATTGATAAATAAAAAGGGTTTATATTGTAAGAATAACTGATTGTAACAAACTATTATAATTTCTCTTTAAGGCAGATATAATTTATTCTTTATCATTTTATTTCTAACCTTCTCTGTATTTAAGCATTTTGAAAATTTAAAATCTAAAATCATTTTCAAAAGTACCTATCAACGATCCCTAATCATAAAAAAATTAGTTCAACTTTCAATAGTTTAACTAGCCTCTGACAAAGGGTACTCAAAAACCTCATTCTTCCCACAAAATTTTCTGTAAACACCAGCAAAGGTTTCCAACTTGTATTCTGTGGTACTCAGCACCTTGGCACGAGTTGTTGCATCCCTGCCGAATGGACTGCAACTGATTGGATCCCACATTGTCTACAAGGCACACCAACACATGCGTGTAATCTTCTAGTAAATCGCATATTTAAATAATTTTGATGGGTGTTGTGTTTTAGTTCACTGTATTCACTTATTCTGAATAGTACAAAGAGGTCTACTAAAGAAATTACAGTACCTTTTTTTAAACACTGTATTCATTTTTTGAAATTACTAACTCCTCCCTTTTGTAATTTGTAAACCAAACTAATCATCATTTCACTATCTTCAAGCATTGTAAACAGAGTGCATATTAAATTAATTTGCTTACCATCTGTTAAATTCTTTCTACTTGTACCTGCGTTGTCTAACTTTCCCATCTGTTAAATTCTTTCTGCTTGTACCTGCGTTGTCTAACTTTACCATCTGCGTTGTCTAACTTTCCCGCCCTCACTGTTTTTTAACACCTCTCCATCCCGTAGTAGCTTCATTGGGAGGGTTGTACCCCTGACCACCATATACCAGGTCTATGCTCCACCATTATACCGCGAAATCTGCACTAACTGTGAAACACATCGGGAAGCTAACTGCGAAACACAGCCGCCTCAATTTTTTTAGAAGAAAAGTTAAATCCGTATGATTCTTTGAGTTTACTTCGGATACATCTAACTTTATATAAGTCAATGGCACCATGGCATTCTCATTTCATTAAATGAATGTGTTGAAATAGCTATTACATACTCCGCATTTCTTGAGCATCAAAGGAAGCCCTGAAAGTAGTATCTATCATCGAAGGTTCTTCCATCGCACCATTTCCATAATTGCTCCCCCTTTGATTGTGTGGGCCTTCGCTGCCTACACACCAGGTCTGTATCACCTCAACGTTCAGATTGGTAGTTTTATGAAGACACGGGTTGGCTCTGATCTTTAAACTTATTCTCTCTCAAACTTGTGTTGCCTGCATTATTGGCTGGTCTTTCAACCTGCTTTCTAGAGGTAATTTCACCTGCAAGTTTGTTTTTTCTGTCTTAACGCCTCTGCTCCCTTCTACCTCTTCTTAAGTTTGCAGTAACGTCCCTGTTCATAACCGTTTCTTTTTCATTCATAGGAATCTTCAATCATTTTTTATTTGTCTATATTATAACATTTAAATAGTAGTAAAGTTTATATTTTGTTTTAAGTATTAATATTTATATTTTTTATAAAAAGTTTTTAATATAAAATTGTTTTATTATTAATATTTAAATTTTTTTAATATAAAGTTTGTTTAAATAAAATTAAAGTTTTTAAAATAGTTAAAATTTATTATTAATCATTTAAAAAAAAAAAACATACTTTTCGATCTATAATATTTTTAAATCAAAATTGGTTATTTTAATTAAGGAGGTTAATTTTTTTTATTATTCAAGTGGTTATTTTTTTTAATAAAAGGGGCATTTTTTATTTCCAACACATTGCTCTCCAACACCACTTTATTAGAGAACAAATTGAAGACAAGCAAGTTTCACTCCTCTATTGCAAGGGGGAAGACCAAGTTGCAGATATTTTGACCAAGCCACTTTGTAAAGAAAAATTCCAATTTCATTGTAAAAATCTTGGATTACAACCCATTGAAGGGTTTGATGTAAGCTCCCCAAGTAAAGCTTAAGGGGGGGTGTTAGAATATTTAATCTTTACTTAGCTTAGGTTTATTTGTATTTAGTTTAGGATATTCCTTTGGAATTCCTACATGTAATTTGTCCTCTAGTACATGTGTGAGGACAAGTCATTTCTTTTATTTTCCTTTATTAAGGAATATTAGATTTCCTCCATAAGAGGATGTGGACACATGGCACACACATTTTATGAATGGTGGCATTCATAGATTTGGGAGTTACTTTGTAACTCCTCTCCTCATCTCTATTTAAGAGATGTCTCCTCTCTCATTTCTTCTTAATGACAATATTGTAAAGAGCTTCTTGCTCTCTCTCTCTCTCTCTCATTTTAGGCATTGCCTCATTCATAATATCACAAGGGGTTTTTCTTTGCTTTTCCCCTTTCAAAAGTTCTTGTGCCTCCTTCTTCACATTTGGGTGATGCTCCAAGGTTTTTGCTTTTCTCTTGGTAACAATTACTTCATCATAAACTTTCTTGGATTAATTTTCCTTTCCTTGCTCTTTTATTTCCTTACATATCCTCTTATTTGAGGATCATGGTTAATTTGACTTTTGGGAGCTCATGATGTTGACATTGAGTTCTTTGAGTACTAGATGGCTTTGGTTGATTCTCATGTTAGAGGATGGTTTTACCATATTGTCATGGATAGATTGTATACACTTTCATTGGGATATTTTGACAGTGATGATGAGGTGGTGTAGGATTTGATCATGATTATTTATTGGTAGTTTTGTATCTTCTTGAGATGGAGTTCATGGTTTACTTGATATTATTGACATTTTTGTTGTATGTGTGTAGGATTGAATGATCTTCATTTAGGAGATGGTTATCACGATACCATGTGTGACTCGGTATCATGATTTAGTGGGAGTTGTTGAAAATCAAGTTTATTGACCATTGGATGGTGGATGATCTTCTTAGTGTGCAGATGTTTGGAGGATGCCTTAGATCATGTTTTTGCAGAAGGGTCTTTCACATTTGTGGGTACACTTGTAGGAGATGGTGATCTTCATGATACTCGAGGATATTTACATCTTGAGGGATCAAGGAGTCCTTGGTTGAGGTGTGGTTTATGCTTTCATTTGACATGTTATCCTTGCTTGATAGGATGGTTGATATTTTGTCATGGTACACTCTTGATATTCATTTAGAGTTTTGGAATGATATGGTTATTTGATATGTTCATATGGAGCATGTTATCACTTTGGAGGAGATGGTTAGATCATGTTGTCATGTATTGTTCCTGATTTTGTGATTGGAGATTTGACATTGATCTGGGTAGATCTCCTTGTATTGGGTACATGATCATTTTCTTGATTACTTTATGGTGGTGCTACGTTGTATTCGGAGTTTGGCATGGATTGATCAGTTAAAGGTACTCAGGTACACTTGGAGACATAGGTGATGTTGATATTCTCTTGTGATTAGAGATATTTGTTTGAATGGTTGATGCTTTCAGTAGGAAGACCAAGGAGCATTCACCTGGTATGGACTTGAGAGGAGATTGTTCTTACATGAGTCATTATGACTTGGATATCTTGGATGAGCATTCTCATTCCCCACTCTTGGTCTAGTTGGAAGTTTACTAATTGAGAGGTATTCCCCATTGTTTTCTTTGAGGTGCATTATGTTTATGCTTATATTTCATAGATATGGATCTTGAGCTATGGAGATGTTTAGTTCTGGAGGGTTCATTTGAGAGATGTATGACATTGGTTATCTCCTTGTGCATTTGAGTTATTATTATGATGGTGGCAGTCATTCACATTAGTTTGGGAGATGGTTTATTGGGTGTATTCCCTAGGCTTGGGAATGGATATTTAGTTTGATCTTCTTGGTTATGAGAGACTTACATCCATGTTGATTACATGTTATACATGTTTGTTTGGTCCAAGGGACTGAATGGGTTTTTGGGTGTTCGATGATCGTATGGATTTGTGTCACACTTTAGGCTAACAATGCCTATTCCGGCCGAAACGATTTGGCCCCATTCGGCAGCCACGTTGCGCTCTCGTGGCAAGGGGTTTCTGGTTGGAAACCCTTTGCCCTATAAGGGTGCTGAAATCCGCCCAAGCCGTTCATTTTGCATTGAGTGGCTTGGAGTTAAGCAGGAAGACGCAAAAAGTCTCAGAGATCCAATCGAAAGGGTTTCGACGGTAAGTACCTTTTTTTTTTTCAATGTATTTATTTTAACATATTAATTTATATTGTTTTTAATAGAAAATTAGTTTTTTTAAGTTTTTAAATAATATATATTTTTTTGTATATATTCTATCATATTAGTTTAGAACATTAGAAAATAAATACACACATACATATGTAAATACATACACAAACATATACATACATACATACATACATACAAACCTACATACATACGTACACATACATACATACACCTATATACACCTACATACAAAGCTACATACAAACATACACAAACATACATACCTACCTACATAAATGTACATTCATAGATATAAAATAATTATATCTACACCTTAGGACATACACATATATAAAAATACATACACATACATACCTATGTCTACATACATACACAAACACATACATGTACATACACATACATAAATACATATGTGCATACATACATAAATACACATAAAATAATTATATATGCCTTAGGACATAAATACAACTTAGGTTATGCTATGAGGGGTCGTGTGTGGTCCTGAGGGGTCACACACATGTGTGACCCCTCAGGACCACACACGGCCCCTCATAGCATGTCCTGAGGTGTATGCATGTATGTATGTGTATGTATACATCCTAAGGAGTATATAATTATTTTATATGACCCCTTAGGACCTATTATGAATACATAAGACCAAATGGTTTTGCAAGGGGTCATTTGTGGTCCTAAGGGGTCACACATGTGTTCTAACACATGCACACATGTAGTCCTAGGGGGTCATGCATGTGTTAAAACACATGCGTTACCCCTTAGGACCACTTAAGGCCCCTTGCGGCACATGTGCACCCCTTACGACCTATAAGGACCACAAAAGACCAAATTTTGTCGCAAGGGGTCATATATGGTCTTAAGGGGTTACACATGTGTTAGAACACATGTGTGACCTCTTAGGACCACTTAAGGCCCCTTGCGACACATGTGCACCCCTTAAGACCTATTAGGACCACAAAAGACCAAATGTTGTCGCAAGGGGTCATATGTGGTCCTAAGGGGTCACATATGTGTTCTAACACATGTGTGACACCTTAGGACCACTTAAGGCACCTTGTGACACATGTGTACCCCTTAGGACCTACTAGGACCACATAGGACCAAATGATGTCGCAAGGGGTCACATGTGGTCCTAAGGGGTCACTCATGTGTTCTAACACATGCATGACCCTTAGGACCACATAAGGCCCCTTGTGACACATGTGCACCCCTTAGGACCTACTAGGACCACATAGGACCAAATGGTGTCGCAAGGGGTCATATGTGGTCCTAAGGGGTCACGCATTTAAGGCCCCTTGCAACACATGTGCAGGTATCCCCTAGGACCTACTAGGACCAAATGGTGTCGCAAGGGGACATATGTGGTCCTAAGGGGTCACACATATGTTCTAACACATGCATGATCCCTTAGGACCACTTAAGGCCCCTTGGGACACATGTGCACCCCTTAGGACCTATTAGGACCACAAAAGACCAAATATTGTCGCAAGGGGTCATATTTTGTCCTAAGAGGTCACACATGTGTTCTAACACATGTGTGACCCCTTAGGACCACTTAAGGCCCCTTGCAACACATGTGCACCCCTTAGGACCTATCAAGACCACAAAAGACCAAATGTTGTCGCAAGGGGTCATATGTGGTCCTAAGGGGTCACACATGTGTTTTTGACACATGCATGACCCCTTAGGACCACTTAAGGCCCCTTGCGACACATGTGCACCCCTTAGAACCTATTAGGACCACATAGGACCAAATGGTGTCGGAAGGGGTCATATGTGGTCCTAAGGGGTCACGCATGTGTTCTAACACATGCGTGACCCCTTAGGACCACTTAAGGTCCCTTGCAACACATGTGCACCCCTTAGGACCTATTAGGACCACAAAATACCAAATTTTGTTGCAAGGGGTCATATGTGGTCCTTAAGGCCCCTTGCGACACATGTGCACCCCTTAGGACCACTTAAGGCCCCTTGAGACACATGCAAACAAGCTCATCAACTACCCTAAAGAGAGAAATTGGAGAAAAGAAGAGGAAATTGTTAAAGGGTGATAAATACATAGAGAATATGCAATACAAGCAAACAACATTTGGAGTGTGTGATGTGGTCTCTAATTTATGTCCGGAGTGACTAACTGGTTTTGGAGTTGGACTAGGAAACCTATTGGGCCACGCTTGGAGGAAATAATTGTGTTCATACAAGAGATACCTTTTTTCTATTATGAGAATGATTATTTTGCACCAAAGGATATTTGGAAGACAATTTCAAAAATTTCTATGGTGTGGAACTAGAGTTGGTGGACTTGAACTACACTTTTTAGTGTCTTAGAAGACCAAGAGGCTATGTACACAAT